>NW_009611374.1:8463-28420 GCF_000690535.1 Cariama cristata
CCCCACGCCTCCAATGTGTGTGGCTTGCAACAAACGTCTTGCATCAAAGGCAAAAGGTATTGCACAAATTTGGCACATGAATACTGCATGAATGGGGAAGGCCTGGGTTTTTTCCTTAGGTGAACACAGACTGCAGAAGTCTCAGCGCAGAACAAAAAGAGAAGCAGCCGTGCTCAAGCTCGACAATAAGACGAGCGTAAGGAAGATCGGGCTCTTGCTGTCACAGCAAGTCTGGCAAAGGTGAAAAAACCCAGCAGTGTAACTTTGGGCAAAACTACCATCAACTGGTCCAGTGTTTCTTACCAGGCTCAAGAAGAACCCAAATGTCCACATCCTCTGTACAAAAATTAGCAGCTTTAGGACAACATTGTTACTCTGAACACAACAATCTCTGTCGCTTCTGCAGGTCTACCTGTCCCCTTGCACTCGTCAGCGTCTGAGGCTGTGCTACTTACTCTGCCGGGGAGCACGTATCTCTGACTTATTTGGGACTGTAAGAGGACATCGGCAGCCTAATGGAGGATGGAAATTGTTAGGTACAGTGGTTAATCGACAATATATACAGCAAAGGAGGAAGGGGGAGGGAAGGTAAAGTAGGAAAGTGCAAATGCGCGCTTTCCATGCGTGCGAACGCAAGGTGTACATCAAACAAAGTGGCAATCATACGGACACTCAATACAACATCGACATCCTGCTGCTCTGTCTGTTTGAACGTCTGCACTACCGAGCAATCACAAATGGGTGGCCTGAGTGAGAAAGAAGAGGGAGGGAGAGCAAGGAGGTTAACTACAATGCAAGAAAGCTGCTTGTTTACAAAGTCCTTGCATTGAACTAGATCCTCACGATATTCACACAGTGAGAACCAAAAGCCGATGGCCAAAGGAAATTGTTGCTTTGGGGGCTGAAGGAGAGAAGTCAAGTGGCCACTATCAAAGTGCCATCCGCACAGTAGGAGACAAACTGGATGTTCACTTTGCTTAGCCTAAGTAGAATCGATCCAATTTAAGTAAACTTTTTTTTTTTCCCTGAATGAAAATCCTGCGAGAGCGGTTGGGGAAGGGGAGAAATCTGGGTGAATTCACTGTATATTTGTGGGTCAGAACCAGAAGACTTCTCTAAAAGCCCCAAGATAGCCAACAGCAGACCGTAAGTGATTATTCACAGACTATCAATTCATTCCTTTCCAATAGTCACTTAAGCATTTTTTCCACTTAAATTAAAAACCCAAACTCTGGTTCTAAAAACAGGCAAGGCAATGCCAGGACACTCATCTCCCAAAAAAAACCAGCTGCACTGCCTTTTGGAATAAAAGTACAGGTCGTAGCCCCTGCTCCTTACTTTTTGTCCCTGCTGGTCTATGCTCTTCTCCTGGAGCAGTTGATCAGAGATTCTGGGCCTCCCGGTAATTAAAGCCATTCTTGGCAAAACTAATTTTTGCATCATTGATCAAATCATGTACTTCACCTACATTATTATTAAAGACCACCGTGAACTGTTTAAAATAGATTAATCGACTCTTAAAATGCAGAAGGCTGATTTTCAATGAAAAATCAGCTTGTTTGGGTAGGATTTTCTTCACTGCATTAAAAAAAAAAAGGTACTGATTTAGAAAGTAACTTTTAAGTGCACATGGGCTATAAAAACAAACATAAGCTGCCTAAAATGCAGTCAGAGTTTGACTCCCAACAGGTTTTGCTTTGTTTTTTTTTTTTTTTTTTTTCTTCTCTTTGTTTTTTCTTTTTGGTGTATACAAACACAGCAGGCAACCTTGGCGCTTGGGCTTTCTAGACAGGCAGAAGAATGTTGCACAAGTCTAAATTTCAGTCAATTCAGCTTTGCAGTGGATCCCTCTTTCCTTTAAAGAAACACAAAAACAAAACAGAAAACACCCCCCCCCCATGGTTTCTTTCTTGGAATGGCTGCACCTCTTATAATTAAGATGGCTTCATTTTTGTGATCTATGAAAGGAAAAGGAAATAAAGTGCTTCTTGAGAATAAATCAAAATAAATATACATATTTAATGGCAGGAAAAAAAGAGTTCTGAAGGGCTACCTCCAGCCAGGTCTTTTCTCAGATGAGTCTTTTCCCCCATAACTTTTTCAAGAGCAATCTGCACAACAGCTGAAGATGCCAAAAGTTGCTTTAGCAGCAGAGTTGAATTCCCCCAAGTCTGTGTCTACTCCATCACTGGTTTGTAAAATCTGTGCAAAACACCTTTGCCCAAAGTGCTGCTCCTCCTGCACAACAGCATCAAATAAAATATAAAAGAAAGAGGAGAAGGAAAAAAAAACAAAAGGAAAATAAAAAATCCACGTGGTTACATTGACTTCATCCCGTTGGCAGTGGTGTTCTCTGAGATCCCGTCGCTCACAGCTGCCGAATCATGGAGGCCAGAGTAATCCTTGAGTTCAGAGTTTGTCAGGAGCAGGGGCTGCTCCCCCTTCTTGTGCGGCAGGAGGGGCTGCCGGGTGTAATGTTCCCCATCCGGGATGTTCTCGGGCAGGTTCTGGTTCTTGCTCTCCGGCAGCAGCAGGATGCAGATGATGCAGATGAGCGTACAGCAGGCGAAGATGACGTGGTGGAGGAAGTAGCCTTTCTGGTTGTGGAGCTCCATGATAGGGGCTGTCAGGCGGCCGAAGCCCGCGCTGGCCAGGCCCAGCCCCAGCCCACCTCCCCTGCAAACACAGCAGAGGTGAGAGCCCGACCCCACAGCCCGCTCCTGCCAGCGCAGCCCCAGTGGCACTGGGGTGGAGAGCCCACAGCCCTGACAGGTCCCCCCCATGCTACCCCCCCTGTCTTGTACGCATGTGGGTGTCCGAGATCTCTAAGGCAAACCTGGTTTGCTCACAGCTTTCATACTGCGCAGTTACTCCCATAGGGAGTTCATCTGCTGTTGTAGATGATTGCTGCCTATTTGCCTCAATGTGGGGAAATAACCATACTTGCTCAAGTATCTTTTCACACCCATATAACTGCCCCCACATAAGGAGAAGAGGAGCTTTATCATGTTGAGTGTGTAGACAGCCCTCTAAAGTATTCCCATTTCCAAGTATTCCCATATTCAGTGAGGGAAAACCAGATTTTGCTTAGCATGCCAACCTTCTCCAGCTTAGACAAGACACACCAAGAAGCAGTAGATGCAGAAGTCCATTTTGGCTGCCTCCAAAGTATCTGGCATCAATCAGCAGTAGAAGCAGGACATCAAGACTTTACAAGTCACTGCCTTGATTTGTTATACCAAACACCAAGTGCTGAAATATTTTCTCCATAAAAACATGTTCTGGCTGGAACCTCTCAACACACTGATGTTGTAATAAAATGCATAATTTTCAGTAAAAAAAAGATAACATAGCTAGTGGTCAGAACAGGAGAAGAGTTTGGGATTAATTTCCGAGACCTCCTCTTAACTCACTGAACAAGTTGAGGTAGTTCCCTCACTTCACTCTTTCTTGCTCTTCCTGTGTATTCTCATATCACAGAAAGGTTACAAAAAGGTTAGCATTGCTGAAATGCTTGAATTATAAACAGGTAACTTTATAAAGTATTCTTTATGGCAGAAATGCTTATTTATTAAATGCAATGTGCTTGCATATTGAGACCATACATGCATACACACCAAAAAACAGTGAAAACACATTAAAGCTTAAAAAAAAGGAAGCGTGAAAACAACCTCATCTTCCTCCAGCCGCAAGCATGGAAGTTGCTTGTGCAAGCTAAATTCAGCGCTCTCTCCTGATGCTCACCTCTGCAAGCAACCTCTCTTGCAATTCCTCGTCTTGCTCATGATCGCCTCTCCAGGTCCTGGAGCAGGCAGGCCTGGCACACCTCTGGCCACAAGTGCGTGCCCACCTCATTTGGAGGCACAGCTCACGCTCCTGGGGACTGTCTTTGCTGGGTGACCCCCCAGAGAAGCAGCACTGCAGGGGTTTCTCTGGGGCAGACCATTCCCTCCTCCCACCACAGCACGACCGAGGCCTCCGGCCAGTGGAGCATCACCCTCCAGTGACTCATTTTAGCAAAATCTCTGAGCGCGGCAGCTTGTCCTTCATTTTCCAAAGACCCTGCTGCCTGCAGAAGGAGGTCTCCCCATGAGCTTAATCGCTGGCACCCTGGTCCCCATTCTCCCACCAAGCTCGCCTGGGCAGCACGCTTCCTGCAGCTCCGTCGGGAGATGCCATCTATTCCCAAACCCTCTGGTGATCAGACGGGCTCAGGTGCTTCAGTTCCTGGCCCAACGGCAGAGATGTAATTATTAACGATAAGCGGACCACGCAGAAGACAACTGCAGAAGGCAAATGAACTGCTTTACATCAACTACTTGGGGAAAAAAAGTTTCATCGACTGTTGAGCATACTAGAAATCACAGCACTATAAATCTATGAATGCCAAATTCACTCAGCCAGCCACCGTGTTAAAGCTAATCTTTACCCAATCCTTTCCAAAATCCACTGCTACTTATTTGAGAGCTAAAGAAGAGCAAGCACAGGTTTCAAAAGATGCTCTTGGGACACCGACTGGATCAAAAATTCACATATGTACCTTCTAATTCTCCAGACTCGGCAAAGGGTCTTTCATAGACAACAGTGATTTCCCCAAATACTGCAAAAACCCTTATTAAAAACTTGCCAGCTTTCCGATACCAATTTAGAAGCCCAGCTGAATGTGGCCATTGTGCAACTGGCCTCCCTGCAACTTCATTAATACACTCACATGAGTAATCGACACAACCAGCCCCGAATGCATGGCAAATCACTCCCCAAGCTGGCTCCGGAGCAACAAAAGTCCGGCTCATTTACATCAGTGTTTGCTACAGCTAAATTGTATCTCAACTGCCGAGAAGGACCTGAGGTGAGTTTTAAAAGCCACGGTAGAAGGACATCAAGCAAGCTGAAAGGAAACAGGAAAAGGCAACAACAAAGACAGCTCTGTCATTATGGGTCAAGCGGCTTCAGATTTGGAGGGGAAAAAAAAGTTTTTCCATATGACGTCAGTAATTAGAGCAGGCGTTACTTTATCTAGTGCCATCAAAACCTGACAGAAGGTGGCGTGAAAATACTTTTTGGTATGCATCCGAGAAGATTTTTTTAAATGTTTGACTATACTGCAAATATGAAAATGGAACAACACACACACACAAGAAAAAAAAAAAACAACAAAAAACCAAACTGAAAACACAGTCAGGATATTTTTGTTGTTCACGTGCACATCAGGAAAACGAGTACAGGGCAAGAGAGGCAGCACCTTCATAATTCATGCTGTTTTTGCAGGTGCCATGGGGCAGCAGGTGGAAACCAAAAACATTCAGGGTGTTTTGGGGCACCACTCCTCCTCAGTACGAGGTCTCCCGTGACAGGGACAAGTGTCTGTACTTCAAATGTGCTCCGAGGTGCAGATCAGAGCCGAGGGAGGGGGTGCGAGGGCTGCTGGCACCCACGGCACGGCCCCACGGGTGATCAGAGCCGCTTCCCCGACCCCTGCTCACCGAGCGGCAGCGGGGCAGGATGGTTTGCATGAGGTTTACGGTCCCTGATATGGGCAAATTGCAAAGGGACTTTTGTCCAAAATTTTGTCCTCAGAAAGGGGAGAACTGCGTCGTTTGCTCTTGCAGTGTTTTTTTAGAGAGCGGCAAAACATCCTCGCTGATATTCTTTGCTTGAACCAGGCTAAACCTAAGAAAGGGGACTTGCCCTTCTCAGCACTGCTCAGGGGAGCAGAGAAATGTTAATCCTATCTTTGGGTGGCCATTTGTCTGTCTGGAACAAACGGGTCAACAAGTGGCATGGTTTAGGGTACAAAAGAGTCAGAGAGCTACTCAGGCTGGAGGAGACTTTGGGAGAGCACCTACTCCAGCCTCCTGCACAAAGTGGGGCCAAGACTGAGCTCGGACCAGGTTTTTAGGGCTTTGTCCTGTCAGCTCAGCCACTTCTTGAAGTCAGTCCCTGAAAACCTCCATGGTTTTTCCCTGCATTTCCTGTACATAAGTGACCCTGTTGTGTGCTCAGTCCTAAGCCAGAGCTTCAGTAACACACCAGGATGCCCATGGCCTCATGGGGCAAGGCTGCACCTTTGAAAAGCCAGGCCTGGTTCACGTCCCAGTAAACAGCACAGTAACCCACTGGAAATTTGGCTTGAGACAGCTGTTGATGGGTAAAGCTCCTAATTTGGCCATTGCTGCCCACTCTTCATTTCTTTGGCTGGGTGGGCACAAAAGCAGGACACAGAGAGAAAAAAAACATCTTTCTTCCACTTGGTAGTAACTGAGCATGCAGAAGATGGGGAGAGGACACACCATGCTTTCCTCAGCATATTCCTATTTAGTAGCCGTGCAGACTGCAGTGGTGTTCCCATCGAGATTATTAGAGGTGGATTATCGGTGCCACTTAGTGCTTAAATTCAGCATTTGGAAGGAGCTCCGTACTGAAGCCCCGAGTACAAGAACAGGAGCTCCTGGTGAAGCCCTCCTACCCAGCGCCAGGAGACTGGGGTGCAGTGCAAGAGTATGGAGGACCCCTCTGTGCCATGTGAGAGTGTGGGACTTTGGTGTTTCTGGAGCAGATGGCATCTCTTGGTGATGAAGATGGCTGTTTTCCTCCTACACTGTTGTAACCATTCATCTCAACACCGCAGAGCTAGAGCTGGATGGGCACTACAGCTTCGCTATCATGCCACTGCTACCCCGATAATGGCAGTGCTGTTTTCCTCCCTCAGGGATGAGGGACTAGGGGTAAAGGATTTGATCAGGGAAACCCCAGAGACAGCCCGGCCCCAGTGCTCCCTTTTCCTCCCTTCTCCTTAAGGTTCCTCAAGATTCAACCAAAAGCATATTAAGATGGTCTGAAACACTAAAGGACATCCGAGGCAGTATTTTGGAGAACAGGTTATGAGAGAGCAGCCAGATCCCACTGGAAAGCAAGACACGAGGCAGCTTAACCACACCTCTGCCTGAGACAGGTTTATGCACCGTCCTGAGCTCCACCTCCTCATTACAGCCCTGAGTGGATCTTATCAAGAGCTTCATGGTGGTAGGACTACAAAGCGTTGCAGAGTGATATCGTCCCTATTAATACAAGGGGACCCTGAGACATATCCAGTTATTGCCACTCGCCTGGTGTCACCCAGAAGAGTCAGGGGAAGCAGAATTTTGGCTCCCAGCCAGGATTTTGTCCCTTTCCTTGTTGCAACATAAGTGATTTAAGGAAAAAAGCTTGCTAAGTTCACACTGTGCATCTGACTCTACTTGGCAGATTCTCTTCTGGTTGACGTGGCCAATTCCTTATCTCTATGTCTTTCAAACAGAGACAAGGAGAAAATTAAAGAGGCATAAAAACCCCAAACTGACTGACACGCACATAAGTAAATAGCTGTTAGTGTTTTGGACTGCTGTATAATCTCCTCACCACTCACACTGCCTTTCCCTGTGGAAATAACGTTATCTGTAAAATACATTCACAGAGCCAGATAGCTTGGAAGAAAAGGCCACGGTTCAAGGTGACTCTAGCTACTCAGCTGACAGTTTTGCTATAATACTTTTACAAAGTTATTAAAAAAGCATATAATTCAGAGAAAAACCAGAAGAAAGAAAAAAAGAGTATTGTTTTTGCTCCATCCTCTCTCCCTCCCATCCATATGACCTACATTCCCGGGAAGTTCGATGGAGTCAGGGCGGACTCTTGAATTGCTGTGGCATTGCTGAAAGCATAATCCAGAACACAAAAGCAGAACCTTTGTGCTGTGAAAGACAATAGTGAATACATAAAATGTACAAAAACCTGACTACACAAAGACGTTTTACGGGAAGCTCTCCAGTGAAGATCATCTGCCTGACTTCTACTATTGCCCAGGATGAACGTGCTCCTCTGTAGAAAAATGTTGAGCCTCTGCTAAGATAGATCTGGGTGCAAAAAGAAAGATGACTTTATCTGCAATAAAGGCAGACCACTCATACTGGTGCTGCTGCAGGAGAGGCAGACTTGCAGAGCACCTATACGCACCAAAAGCATTTAACACCGCACGTTGCGACACCGCCTTTCTGTCAAAACACCCCTATACCTGGCCTGATTCACCTGCCCTACGGAGGTAGGGATTGCCTGCACCTATGTCCTCCTCTGCACACTCGTGGAATTTCTCTTTTAATATCAAGCCACAGACTCACATAGTTACCGCTTGTACAAATCCAGCAGAGTAGGCGAAGCAATGACAGTTCAACTGCACAATCTGGTTCAGCTAAGTATTTAAATGACAGTTCGACTGCACAATCTGGTTCAGCTAAGTATTTAAGACCGTACGGCACTGCAAATAAATGCAATTCCTGGGCTGCCTGGCCTGCTGATAACCACCATGATGGGACACAAGGTGGAGCCATCGGAAACAAAGCCTCTCTGTCTACAGATGGGCATTTCCTTAGGCAGACTGACTGCAGCGACATTAAACTAAAGAGCGGCCCCAAAATTGCTGCGAGGTCTCCAATTATGGGGGATTTCCCCTCCCATACAGTGTGTTAAGCTACACAGCCAGTTATCAATCAAACAGGGATAATTTTGTCCCCATCCTTTGAAGAGAGGGGCTCCAATGTCTCACCTGATTACTGTGGGTGTGATTTCAGCACAGAAGAACACGCTGAGGCTTCCAACGGCATGCGAAGAAAACATACCCACGATGGAAAATGCGGTAGAGAATTTGTCTTTGACACTGTCACTCATACCTGCCAAGACAAGTGTGTTCATAAAAAATGAGAATGAGGCTAAACTTCCAAGGAAGAAAACAAGAATACAGGTTTACGTTACTCATTCTCCCTAGACAAGAATTTGAGTCATTTTTGTAATACTAATTTAAAACTGGTATTTATAAAATCCATTCCCCAAGCACCTGAGACACAAACATATGTGAAAAAAATCATAATGTCATGCCAAAAATGGCACTGATCTCTGAATTATTTATGGCCATCCACCACAAAAAGGTAAAACCCAAGAAAAAACACAACTTTGGGCAGTCTTTTAGGCACCAGCCACTTCCCTCCCACGTTTGACAGACAAGCGGAGGCAGGCAGCGTTCATCAAGCTGCCAAACATCTGGTACAGCTTGGTGACTTAGGCAGGGGAGAGGCTCGCAGGACAAGAAGGGAAAGAAATGAAAGTGCTCCCATCTCTGTGCTAAGCCCCTACATGTGATCATTGGTCTGCAAACTCTGTTGCAAACCCCGGCTTGACAGCCTTTGCCTGGCAGCTCTGGGCGAGAAAAGCCGATGCCAAGGACGGTGAAGTGCTCCCCTAAGTCACAGCGTCCGGCAAGGCTGTTTGCTCAATCATTTCACGGCTGAATGGCAGCAAGGTTTCTGGGAGCGAACAGTGTCTATCAAGCACAAGGAGAAACCCCAGTAAATCTAAACAAAGCTAAAGGAAACTGTCTCCTGGCCACGATGACAATACATCCCTCACTTGATGCCTGCTTGCTGCCTTCTGTGGGAAGGGGTGAGATATTTGATCCAGGGTTGTACAAGCTTGCATAGTCTGTCCTGGCCAGTGAAGAGGCCACGTTGTTTGCAGAGACTATCGTGCCATACGAGGGGAACATATCGTGCCTGATGGGAGCGTTCAGGAAAGGACTGGAGCTTTGCAACCGACGACCCCCACCTTCCTCCAGCCGAGTCCCAAGATCTGCCCAGAGAAAGGGCTGCTCATCAGTGTGCAGTCCCAAGCAGATGCACTCTCTGGGGTGGATCCAACTTAAAGTAACACTTGCTTTTGTTCTCACTGAATATATCAGCCCTCAGGAGAGCAAAAGGTATTCAGGAGCTCTTAGGTTACAACATGTGCTACAGCTGGCTTAGGCCTAAGCCCTTTCTCCAATGCACCCCAAGTCTGGGGGAGAGAGCAAATACTGCCAGCAGATAAGGACGTGAGCGTGGCACCTTGCAAACTTCGGGTCTCTCAGGCTCCCTTGCAAATCTTACAGAGCGAGTGAGGCTGCACCACTGACCCCGCAGGGAGTTGTGACTGCTCAGCAAAACAGACCTTGGAAAAGCTGGGCAAGGACAGGTCTGTTAAATCAAATACAAAAGGGTAAATTTTGTTCCCTTGTAGCCTGTCACTGCATTGCTATTACAGTACTTCAGGCTGGGATAAGGTGCCTAGAGAAGTATTTTCTAAGGTGCCTCAGCCCCCTTATCAGAAGGGATTTTGGCATCTCAGATCTTTCTGGAAAAGACCAAACTGGGAATGTTGCTTCTGAGAAGGTGACTTTCTGAGAAAGCCTTGCCCCATATCTAAAAATAAACCTTGAGGGACCTCTGCACCCTCTTTTGACATGCAGAGGTGAGACAGACTATGTGGAGGGGATGCTACACTGAGAGACTGCATATAAAAGCACAGGCCTGCCTACGAGCAGGGTCCCAAGGCACTATGTAAAAGTGGGCTTTCCCCCTGCATCCCTCTGTGGCAGCAGCTCTGCTCTGGGCACTTTGGCCCCGGCCTTTTGGATCTACCTGCTCCCAAGGATGCGTTTCTTGCATAATGCAGACTCGTCTCTAAACCATACCTGAGTCTGGAAGTTGACTGTATTTTCCGATCACTGGATCCAAGACCACAGAATTTAGAGTAAGATAAAAATAAGAGAGAAAGGGAGAGAAAATAAGAACATGCTGTTGTTACATATTTTTTTATCCAAAAGCAAAGAAAAAAAAAAAAAGGTAAATCCCACATGCCACCCTAGCTTCTCATTTCACCCTGTATGCTTCTCATTTCCCATGCCACGACTGGCACATCTTCCTGTGGCCACCAGATAGGACATGCCTTTTCCAGGCCCCTTTCGGCTAGAGGACTGCATGCTAATGAGACAGCGATAACAAATGCAGCAGTAAGACATTTTTAAAAGCCCCAGAATTACCACTGGGATTAACACAAAGGCCTCTTTGTCGTTAACGAAGGGGGAGAAGAGAAACTGCCCTCGTGCTGCAGCCCTGAGGGAATGGCCAACAGAGGCTTTCGTCAGAGAGCAAAACTCTGGGCATCGGCACTGTCACACCAGTGGGAGACCTATTCCTTGCCAAAACCCTGAGCTGGTGGTCCATGTGTCACGCTAGCCACCAGCTGCTGTGTGTCCTAACCGCAAAGGAGCACACGACAGTACTGGGCAGTGGCACAAGCTGGGCACAGCTCTGCTGATCTCCCACGGGGCTCCTGCGACATCCCAGGTGACACCTCGGGGTCCGAAGGAAGGGCTGAACATGGCAAGCCTCAAGGTCCGCCATGGGTTTGCTGCTGATGGAGAATACCCCTCTCCCTCTCTCACTGTCCTTCTCAAATTCTGATTTCATTTGCCAATTACACCCCAAATTATGCTTAGCGAAAACATGCAGGAGGCTGCAACAGATTTCATAACCAGCAGAGTCACTGCTTCTCTTCAAATAGTCTAGCTCCTCTGAGGAAGAAGCGGGGCATGGTCTAGAGCTGGGGGAGATGAGCTGCTCTGAAGTTCAAGGCTGCCTTTCCCTCCTCTTCTGACAAAGAAAGGGGTGAGGGCAGAGTGGGGAAGGCTGACGGCTGCACAGCACTGAGAGAAGTCTAGGTGCCAACACAGCAGAATGCACCTAGAGCCCATGGCTGCTCTTAGTTTTATCAACTTTGCTCACAAAACCACCTAAACCCATTATGGAAGAGGTTGTAATGATTCCTCCAAGGTGTTCCTCCCCACCTCCCTCACCTCTTTTTTGTTGTTCAAAAACTGCAACCAGATTTTCATGGCTCTGGAGTAGACTAATGGCTCTGGCACACTTTCTCTCCACTAAGCAATTGCATGTTTATTACCTCTGACATCCTTAAAAAATGGAAAAAAAAAAATAAAAATTCTAGTGTAGAGAGACCCTGATGGACACCACCACAAGAATGTGGAATTTCGGGAGGTTGCACAGCGTGCAACACAGTGTGCATGTGAATGGTCACAGTCCATCAACGGGCTGGGAGTCAGGTGGGGCCAGGGGGCTTCTCCCACTCTCAGCTGGGACTGCTGGACATGCTAAACGTGTCCTCAAAGGGAATGTAAACATCTGTGCTAAGCTGGGAGCAAACACACGTGATTTTGGAGTACCCTCTATGTCGTGAAAGAGGTTCCCTGTTTCCTTCCTACACTCTCACAAATAGAGTGTTTGCTAATTTAGTAAATGCTCTCAGGAAACGCAGTCTGTAAATATGGACAATTCTTGCTGGCTCAGGGCTGCCTGCAGCATGTGGGAATGTGAAATCTTTCCATTCTCGATGCAAAAAACTCTTTCTCATTAAAGTCCTTAATTATTTCTAAACTTAGAAATGAAAAAACAGTGTTTTGGTGTTCGTCTTGTATCCAGTTTGTCCAAAGCATGTCTCAACCCCTCTTCCCCTTTCCTTGGGGTGAGGTTTCATGGGACAGGGGTCTAATGGTTGGCAACTGTGAGAGTGGCAAGGCACATCCCACCTTCCCTATGCTTCAACACCTCTCTGATCCATCAAGTTCAACTTCCCCAATCAACAGAAAATTAAGACAGGGAAATAAAATTAAAAAAGGAAAGGGAATATTTCTGTAGCAGTTTTAATAGCTGAAGCAGCTCAAAAGGGCCAGAGAAAGGTCACTGCCTGCAAAGAAGGTGGGACACTCTTGCTTTTGGCAGGAACAATCCATTTGAAAAGCTGTGTCACCTCACAAAATCATGTGTATATGTTCACACAGACTACACATAACACACTGTGTTAAAAGTAGGGTCTTTCAGCTGCATGTTTCCATGCTACCTGTATGTTACTTGCACGTAGCAAGATGCTCAGAGCAGGCAGAGGACATACACCTACTGCTTTAACTTCTGTTTGGTTTAGAGGCCATTTGAGAAGCAGACTCAAGTGGGAAAGTTTTCCCTTCCCAATCCCTACCCAAATTTTTCCCCAGAGGCTATTTCACGGAAATAAAACTAAAAGCATTTTTTGTTTGTTTGTTTTGAAGTGACAGCCCTAGAAGCAGCACCAATGCTCAACGAGCTTCACCATGGGGACTCATCCAGAACACAATGCCTTTTGTTAATGAACCTAAGACAACAAGTGTTCGGGGAATCCTTCAAACAAATTCAGCTTCTTAAACTAAGCAGCTGTACAGCATGTCAAATCTGAGAAATGCAAAGGAAATGCTAGTATTTCCTGGTCCCTTATTTGCATATCAAACTCGTGTGGTCCTGAAAAGTTCTCATCTCCAACTTACAGTTGAGAAGGCCCAGCTGCAGAAGCGATGCCAGGGCTGTAAGGATCATGAAAAGCAGGAGTCCTCCTCTCCTCCCCAGAAACCCGACCACCGGGCACATGGCCAGGCAGGATGCCAGCGCAATCCCAGCCATGGTGTAGTAGTCCGCATAGAAGTTGTGGGTAATCGCCATCTTCGCTTCGTGCCCCATCATGCTTTTCGCAAAACAGTGGTGTATGCCGTAACCAGTCAGCCTAAGGGAAACAGGAGAGGGCAAGAGGAGATCATTGCTGAGAAGGCAGCCACACGCTGCAACGCAATTCAATGTAGGAACGTGTTAATGCAGGCTGAATTTCTTCTGCTGCAGGAGTACATCTCGTGCAAAAAGACTCATCTCGGACTTCTAGGTGCTAATGTAAAAATAAGCAATGATCAAAAGAAGCAAAAGAAAAACCTCTATTCAACCAGACACTTGCAATCTACTGGCTTTATTAAGAGAACTGTTGCTTGTGGTACAATCAGGGTACAAGCAACTTTACAAGGACTCTAGTGTGTGACGGGTTTTCCCAATGTCTTGGAGAACTCCCCTATCTGGAGAAGGACATCTCTGTTCCCAGTGCATCCACTGACAGCCACAGAGCCAGCACTGCTGCAATGAAGCAGCCTGAATGCTTGGACAGCAAAACATGGTGCAATACCGATGTGTCTTCCAGGAGGACCCACCTGCCTGTGGCATTTGGTCGTACTGAAGGTTACATCTTACTTCCCATGCTAGCCTGTTACAACTGGAAATCCCTTAGAAATGAGTATTTGCAGTCACACATGCTGCAACAATTATTACAATTGTGAAACAATAAGCCTCAATTCCATATACACATTTACACCACCCCTCATAGCAATGCACCTCCCCTTCTTTTAAAAGTTTCTTTGTGATGCCAGTGATCAACATTTTGCCACTTCATTTCACTCTTCTTTCTCCTGTCACCTCCTGCCCCCCAGGACAGGAAAGGGAAAGGGAGAGGAGAGGGAAGGAGAGAGGGAAGGAGAGAGGGAAGGAGAGAGGGAAGGAGAGAGGGAAGGAGAGAGGGAAGGAGAGAGGGAAGGAGAGAGGGAAGGAGAGAGGGAAGGAGAGAGGGAAGGAAAGAGGGAAGGAAAGAGGAGCAGAGGGCTGGAGGTACAGAAGTCAGATGAAAAGCCCCAGCATCACCCCTGACGTGCAAAACTGCAGCAGAGCTGCTATGGGAGGGCAATGCTCCCAACCGCCCCCATCGCAGCGCAAACAGCCCTGCCAGGAAGGGCCTCCTGTCCCTGGCATTTAGACCGGACAAACCTCATGTCACAAATTAATTGTGCCTGACAGAGTGGCACGCAGGTCTCCAAAAAATGAATGGCAGGTACATTACACTGATACACCTCTGTCCTCCTGAATGTCAGGAATTTGAAGTGCTGTCAGTGTAAACTGGATATTAATATGAGCATAGAAACAGCTGGGGAATATGCAATCGCTGAGTGCATGACAGCCCAGGGCCTGGGAAATTTCTCTTGCAATCTTGTGAATCAATGCTATAGTTCAAAAATACATTCCCAATACCAAACATCTTTCCTTCTAAAAAAACCCAGCACAAGTACTTGCTGTTATGCAAGAATATAGTTTGCTTTGGGTATCTAGATTGTAACGGACTCCTCCCATAAGTGAAATACTAATCAGCAAAACAGCATTTAATAAGAGGGCAGAGTTAAACAGTGTGTATCTTCTCTCTTTGTCTTCTGTACATGCAAACACACTTGCTGAAGTTGTTATTTAGGCCATGACCTATAAACTAAATTAATGTATCATCTGCACTTTACTTTCCAGCCTGCTTCCCCGGGAATTACTCTATTATCCTAACTTGCTGAGCAGCTCAGAATGGTTAGTTTTAAAACTAAACACATTTATCTCCCTTGATGTCTCATAATTTTCCCTGCAAAAGGTTCCTTCTCCACGTTCCGCACTACGAAAATTTAGCGCAGCCCCATCTAAGAGGAATAACAGAATTAAAATTCAATAGTTTTTCTTCCACCCCCTAAAAACAAACATGAAAGCTATTTCCTCAAACACACATCTGCTTTGCGTGCTACTTGGATGGCAAACAGCCTCTGTGCACTATTGCCAGAAGTCACTCTCTGAGCTGCCTAGTTCTGGTTTAGGGAATTTCCAAATGTGCGTAATTAAAAAGAGTGAGGTAGAAGGGGAGAATTCCCCACATAAACATTTTTCAGAAATACAGTTAACGCTGGCTATTAAATCTACCAGCTCAGCCTAAGAGGAAAATGCTGTTTCAGAACAGAGGGAGTCCCCCACTGGTAGGTGGGAGAGACACAAAAAAACATAAAAGCAGAGTTGGTTCTGCAAATGATAACACTGGAGACCAAGCCCTGAAGTCCATGTGCCTCTGGGTGATGATCTGCCCAGCTCAGGGGCTTTCCTCTTTGGGTTATGACTGATCCACAAGCCTGTTAACAGGAGCGAAGGCTGCAGAGTAGGGCCCTAAAGGGACGGAGAAAAAGCCACAAGAGAGCTACGTACTTCTAAACAGAGCAGAGGTTAGGGGATTTCCAGTATTTGAAAAATTAGAAAATCCACTGCTGCTGCCCTCTCAGAAGTTGGGTTTGGTTAGAGGCTCAATTTGCAGCCCATCTATTTCCTCTTTACAAGGTGCTCAGTTCTGGACAGAAGGTCTCAGAGCCTGTAACCTGCAAAACTCTCAGGCAGATGCCTGGTTTTGCCCACATAGGCATATCCAAGCCAAAGCCTTAGGGTGCAGGCATCACATTGCTCTGTGTGAGTCCGCACATTCTCCCTGCGTGCCCTGTACATGATTTGGGAGTGCTGAACCACTTTGTAATCTGCTTTTGAAGACCTATCAAGGACAGCTGTTATACAAGGAGCAGGCTTGTATTTACTGGCAAGCAACATCTTCCTCTGTAACACAGCTATATCAGATGTAAACAACTTGAACTTGCGCTTCTGTGGTATTAATGATTTCAGAAATCCCACCCAGGATGCCAGCAGCAGATGTCTGCACGCCTGAGCATGTACCAGCACGTGGCCATGCGAGATTGCTGGTGATAGCAAAGCACTTGCTGAGAAGACACATGGTGCTGCTGCCCGAAACAGCCAATGAGTTCCTCCATGTTTGCCATAAAAAATAATCCAATGCAACAGCTGGTGTTTTTCCAGGATCATTTACCAGAGGCACTAGTGAAGGGTCCCACACTAGGAAACACAGGAGCTCCTCCATCAGTTCCCATTACTGCTTCCAGTTCACCAACCACACAACTATTCGAACAGAAGGAGAATGGACTTACGAGTTCACACACAATACTACGATGTTTTTCCACAGGTTCCTTGTTCCCACCACTTTAACAATGCAGACTTTCTTCGGTCTCCTGGTGATCTCCTTTTCCAGCTCTGAAACAAACCAAATCAAAATTATTCTTTCACTGAGGATGACGAGAAGGAAAATCTTTGCTTGTGAACTACAGATATTCTGAGGGGTCTTCTGGAGAGCAGGACACTACCGATTACACTAACAGGAGCTCTAAAAACACTGAACCTGCCTAAAGTCCACTTCAGGTTCCTCCTTTTCTTCCAGGCTTCCCTTAACCTTCTTGGGGCTGAAGAACTGCCCAAGAACTCCTTCACACCCCAAACCTTCTCCCAGTTTAGATCCCGTATGTAAAATGGAGGCAGTATGGAGCTTGATCCCTGCAAGTATGATATAGAATTTCCTGAAGAACTTCAGGATTTTGTTAATTTTTAACCCCCCCCCCCTCCCCGCCCGGTAGGACTGTGCTTGTGGAGTTACAAGACCTGCTGCCTTTCTGCAATGCACACCTGAAAAGCCATGGAAAGGACTAGAGCTCAAACTCATTTTTTGTGGAAATCTTTTGAGGTTTGTTCAAATCCAGGTTTCAGAAAGAAGTGGTTAGGACACTATGTTAGCTCACCCTCTCCCCTCCTTCACATTTCAAATATTTTAAATCGTTCTGATACATGTCCTAAACAGAAGACATTCCCTTAAAGAAAAATCCTTAGGCATCAATAGCTGTCATGTCTTTGCATTTCAGAATTAAAGCCGCATCATGTCCTTAAAGTGCTGGGCAGCTGCAACCTAACTTCTCTTTGCAATGCTATAGTAACCCACAAGCCTCACAGATACTGCATCTAATATTGTTGTTGGCATGGGACAACAATGAAGGGCAGTGCTTACTTCCCAAATATCATTAGGTTAGAGCTTGAACACCTACCTAAGCATGCCAACAAAACCACTGTTTCCAAGCTACTGGATCCGTGAGACAGCTGCAAGGGCATGAAGTCTGGTAAAACCAGAGGAAGCTGTAGCTATAAAGAAGCATCACAAAAATGATGCACTCCACCAGCAACAGACTAGGACTGGTTTTTAGGGGAAAGACTTGTACTTCTGCTCTCTAGACCGACTGCGTTTAAAGGCAGTAGTGTGGCTCCGTTCTGGACCGTGAATCTGTTCCCTTCGTGCATACGCAATTAGCCCGGGTGTCCTCAGTCGTCCGCACTGGCCTGCCCCGACCTCTGCCTCACTCTGCTGAATAGCAATCTCCTTAAGAGATGCAAGACATGGAAAAATGAAAGCAAGCAGCGGGGGGAGAAAGAGATAAATCACCCGAATTTACAAACAAAACAAAAGACACGTTTGTCTGCTGTTACTTGAAAATTGTATCATAAAAATAATAATAAATCACAGAAACACTATTTATATGCAAATAGTTGAGCTATTCACTGATCACAGGTCACTCCTGGTCTTCTGTCTAGAGTAACTACAGGGAACGCTTCTGAGAGAAGCAGCAAAGGGTGATTTACATTCATGATTGTACTTAAGCAGAATATTGCCATACTACTTGCCTTACTACTGGATAATAGCCATTTCTCCCCAGAATCTACACAGTATGAAGCTCACAAAACCATAAAAACAGAGGTGGAGCAAAAGAGGAAATGGGTCAAATTAATGTTTATACTACAGGAGCACTCAGCAAGCTCAGCAAAGGATCAGGGCTATATTAAAAAAAAAAAAGCAATAAAAAAAGATAGTACCTAATCTCAAAGAGCAAGGTCAAAATGATTTTTGTAGCAAGATTCTGGAAAGGAGTAAGTGGGAATAAAATAATTCAGAACAACAGAAGCAGTTAGATAAAACATAGTTATAAACCCTATAACTGAGCCCAAGCCAAACCTTCTACAGTGAAAGAGTCAAAGCAAGCTCTAGAAGCAGCACAAGGTTTTCCAAAGCTGTTGATGACTGTTTACTATTTCAGCTGAAGGGCAACAATGAAAATCACCACCCAAACATCACACATTGCACAGATTTCACGTGGACATAAGGGTTCACTCTCAAACTGCCTAAGAATGACCATATCTGGCCCGTCAAAGTAAAACATCTCCTCCTCTGTCAGCAGAAGATAGTCCCTGGTGCTATATTCTTTGGATTTTCTTATTTTGCGTTTTTTTTTTTTTGTTTCTCAAAAGCATTTTTACTTTGTTTGGGAAGAGAAAATAGATTTTATTGTCAATATGTGGTTTACTGAGCCACAACTTCATAAAATTAAGGGAAGCAACACTTAACTTGGTTACACTTCTCTTAAGAGCCAAACGTTATTTTGCCCTCCACTCCTGTTTTGTTCATACGTTAGGGGTTGCTACAATCCGTATGTTATTTATTTACTGTCATGCATCCTTCTCACGTGCACTCAGGCCCCCTTTTAAGTTTTCTTCTAAGTCAGTCTCTGGGAACTAATTCTTGTTAGTGTTTTTCCCTGAACTGCTGTTCGACCCTCAAGTAACGGATAGCCTGTGGGTTATGTGAACTGTCAAACACAGAGGATTGCTTCAGCTGCAGCGAGGATCACACAGGAGAGGGATTTCAGCCCTTCTCTGACCTCCCTTGTGCAGCAGTCTCCCTTCAGCAGACCATCGCTTCTGCTCTGGTGGGGGTTATACTCCATAGATACAGAGCATCATTATATGAAAATGTCCCGAAAGAGATTCCAGATGTAGCTGCATTATAAGGATTAAAGGGGGGGAAAAAAAAAAGAAAAGAAAAAAGAAAAAAAGAAAAAAAAGAAAAAAAATAATCTGGCCTCAAACCTTACACCAAAGAATGCAAACAGCACCTGACTTTTTACTGAAACCCCCCTGGCTCTACCAGCTCTTTACTCCTCCATCCCTCTATGATGCGCTAAAACTCCAACTCTAAGGCACCTGCTTCAGATGAAGGACTCTCTCCAACACCATCTACCTTTGTGACGACTCTCCCCCTCCTTTATTTCCATATATACCAGTCAGATATTCACCCCCCCCGCCCCCCGCAAAATCAATCATTTACAATAATCAAAATATCCTTCAGATAGCAACAAATATGCAATGTGACTTGCAAAAAAGTCACCAGCTACAGAACTGGCTCTCATTTAAGTGGCCTGCTGTCTTCGGAGGTAGCCGGCTTGCAGGAAAGGACCTGCTCTGACTGACTGTGATGGACATCAGGAGAGTGACAGCTCTTAGGCTGTCTGGACTTCATAGGTCAATGTTAACATCTTGAAAGAAAAATCAAGCTAATTGTCCTGGTTTGGTGACACTAATGCCTATTAAAACCTCCTGGAAGCAAATTATTGCGCTCTCAGTTACTGGTATAACACCAGGAAAACTTCCCCCTACCTCCAACTTATCCTTTAATTTTGCACTGAAGTCACCAG
>NW_009611374.1:28451-32562 GCF_000690535.1 Cariama cristata
CAGCAGGCATTTGTATTAAACGGTTCAGTTCTGACTGATTTACCAAAAGGGCGAGTGTGGAAAATAGAAACATATTTTTCTCCATTTACTCAAAGGCCCATTATGAGTTTTCCCATACTCCGGAGCCCACACACACGCTAGGCTTCCTATTCAGGGACTCGGTAGGAAAACTGTCAACAAGCTAACTCTTTATATCTCAGTGGAAATTAAAACTATTCATTGGGAGACTTTGAAAGTCTCATGGGGAGGGGAACCCTACCAGCTTCCAGCTCCCAGCACTGCTGAATTCTCGTGGGATCCTCTGCGTTTCAGTAGCACAGCTTTCAAAATCAGAAAGTATCTTTAAAGCCTTCAAATGAAGCCACCCATCTCTGCATCACTTGGCAAAGACAAAATAGACAAAGCTCAAATCAAGTTGCCGAAAAAGGATGTCCAAAATGACAAGTGTTGTGTGGTGATGGACTTCTGCTGGATTTTTCTGGCTGCTAAATGATACTGTCAGTAGCTCTGAACATGAAAAGAGCTATGGAAGCCCAGCACAGAGGCTCAATCAATCCCTGGAGCACGACAGCTCTGCAGCAGGAGGTAGATCGCTCTGAAATGCCGAACTACAGCAACCTACTCTCAGCCATACTGAGTTACTGGTACACAGGTTTATTTATACCATCCAGGATTTCTGTCTCTATGAACTCCCTTTGTGCTTATATGTTTATTTATTTATTTATTTATTTTTATCAAGGACTAGCAGCCTGATACATTGCATTTTTGAAAAGCCTAATAGTAAAGGAATATTGAAGGCTATCAAGTCACATCCAGAAATTATGAGGCAGGTAAAGAGCTGACTGTTGGGCAGACAGCAGTAAGGGATAGAAAAATGGAAATCATAAGTGGATGACAGGAGGTTAGTGGCGGCGTGACTTGTCCTGTTCTCAAAAGAAAAAAAAAAAAAAATCTTGTTTAATAACCTAACTAGGGAGCTTGGCACAAACCTTAGGAATGTGCCAATGAAGTCTGCTGGTGGCAAAGTGAGGCACTGCCAGCAGTACAGCACAGACAAGGGACATTAGAGGGAACTGGCTGAGCTTGAGACCCTGTGTGTCAAAAGCAAGTAAAGCAACGCACAGGGTAGGATACTTGGAGACTAATGGGAAACGCTTCTGCTGGAAGATAAGCTTTTAGCAAATACTGTGTTGGACTTGGTTATATACTACTTGAACATAAGTGACTATAAGGCACCAGTTTATCGTGTCCATGAGGTATTTGCAATTCAGACAATGAAATACTGGTGCTCTTTTACAATTCTGGTCATCAATATTTGAGAAACTAAAGCATTGGCAAGCCTGTTTATAAAAGGAGAGGAAACAGAGGAAAACTTAGCAAAGGAATGGGGCTGCTGTCTGCTCACATAGCATGGGAAAAGAGAAGAAGAAATTTAAGGTAAAGATAGTCACAGACAGGAGCAAATGGGAAGGGAAAAAAGACAAAGAACTTGGACAGCTATAGTGTATTTGAATTGAATGCTAAAACGTACAAGAGCAATTTGGAGTCTGGAATGGCCTTCCAACAAAAGCACGGGACATAAACACTAACAGCATTTGAAATGAAGCTCATTTCATGAAAGCAACTGTATAACTCGATGACAATAATAGCCAAGGACTGATTGCGGTAATTTGTTTCAATCCTGTATTTCTAATTACATTGAAAAAAAGACAGG
This sequence comes from Cariama cristata, assembly GCF_000690535.1. Taxonomy (NCBI): domain Eukaryota; kingdom Metazoa; phylum Chordata; class Aves; order Cariamiformes; family Cariamidae; genus Cariama; species Cariama cristata. The sequence goes on from NW_009611374.1 coordinate 30,166, forward strand.
AAAAGCCAGACATAAGGTTGCCATTGCAATCTTCAATTGCTCATATGCATTACGATACGGCACTTAATTAGATGATCACACATTAGTTTTTCCCCCAGAACGCTCACTGCAGTCAGCAAATGGGCAGCTATTAATGATGTCTCTACCTTTCCCATTCAACATGTGCCCCTCAGGCTTATTATCCAAACCTCCCAGTGAGTACAAAATCACAGGTTTCCTCAGAGACATTCCTACAGTGCTGTTAGAATATTAATGTACTTCACAAATACCAATGAAATCCTCTCCACCACCTTCTTGTAAGAGTAGGGACAAAGATTATTCCTGTTTTGAAGGCAGGTAGATAAAATACAGAGGAATTGTGTCCAGAATGAGAAAAATCACGCAGCAATACACCTCATAGGTACCAATATAAATGCTCCCAGCTTTCTGCAAATCAAGCCTCAGAATGAATTACAGGCTAGAGACAGACACTGAAGAAATTGTGATTAGTGACAGTAGTGAAAGAGCCTGATTCCAGGGAAATTTCCATCATTGTTCAAGAACATCCCCGGCAGACGCAGGGAACGCATATAGCTCTTCAGGAGACATTCAGCTTCATTTCCCCAAGACTGCCCTCTTTCCTTCTGCAACCCTCTGCCTCATTCACTACACACCTTCCAAATTCTGCAACAAATGAGGAACAGACAACAGCTTCATTCCCACAGCATCGTCCATCCTATGCACTGATTCGTCCATCCTATGCCCTGTGGAAAAAATAGGTCGTAATCATGTTATTAAAGGCTGTATCACCATGCCTTCATGCCAGGAGGCCAAGCAAGGGTTGCCCAGGCAACCTGACTTCTTGCATTTCCCAGAGCATGACTTGTCAACATTTACATTCTTCTAATATTACCAACATTAAAAAACAAAACCAGAAACAACACAAAGAACACCTCAGATGTCATTGTGTGGAGCTGTATCTGGGCCACCGGGAAGTTTCAGATATCTGCCCAACTCACCTGCTCTACCTGCTGCTGTCTACTGCTGGTGCTAGAGAGGAAACCTCAGCAGGCAGAGCAGGTGAGTTGGGCAGTATGGAGGGGTGAAGCACACATTTTAGGAGTGGATTTCACAAGAGAAGAGTGCTGAGATGGAATCCTTGGGCTTGACAACTTGTTCTGGAGGGTGGGGGAAGCAAATGATTGCAGCCCCTTTGGTCTCTGTGCTCTAGCTCTCCTCTCCCTCTACAGCTGTTAATTCCCTCCACTCCCTTGTCACCTTTGCCCTTCTAAGTCCCCTCCAACTATCTTTATTCTTTGCTCCCAGAACTCTTTTCACTCTCTTATTTCCTCTCTTCTCTGTCCACTGGTCCCCTCTTACTGCTCTCTGCCTCCACTTGGTTCTTGAGGTCTCCTCTCCTACCCCTCATGGCCACATCCAGACTCTCCCTTCTGGGTGCACGAGGGCCAGGGGAGCGCCGGTGGCACCAGGCCTTGCTGCCACCCCTCCACGCCCGGTTCCTACCCTGTAAGACCAGTTCCTCCAGGAGGAAAGGTAGCACTGCAGACAAAGAGCCAGTGTGCCAGCCGGGCACAAAGCAGCTGCGACAGGCTGGAGCGCGGCCAGCGAGAGTCTTTGGAGGACTCAACTAGTGAGGCACAGTCATTCAAGCTCTAAATAGAGGTTGACACCCCCCTCCTTTTTTTTTTTTTTTTTTTTTTAAATTTCTAGCATAATTGGCTTTTCCCAGTGGCATCAAAAGGCACATCCTCAACAGAGCACTCCCATTTTCTCCCATCTCCTCCAAACCCTGTCGCTGTCAGAAGTCACTACCGCCCTCGCCAGGGATACAGTCAGGGCACGCATGGGCTCTCCTCTTCCATTCCTGTACACCTAGCCAGCTGAAGAGGACTTAACTGAACAGTTTTGTTCTTGTTACTCGCTATTTATCATGTACTGCATGTCCTGAAAGTGTTGCACAAACTCCATCAGTTCCCGCTCCTGGATAACAGGAGACCACCAGGAGAAACCCAGCCCCTCCTGAAAGCTGATTTAACATACAAGAGGGCAACAGAAATCACTGGCTCATTTTGTTTGAGACAGAAATCTCTGTGGCTGACACGCAGCTCTTTGTAAGACTTAAAAGCTGCCTTCACGTAGCACCTTGAACGATTTTAACTAAATTTCCCACATTTACCTGACTGCCGGATCCGGTGAAGGAACTGGCAGGTTTGTATGTAGTAGCATCACATGGAGTTACCTGTATTATGGGGCCAGAGAACTTGCTTTCTTTCTCTAGCTAATACACCTGGCTCTTCATCTACCACAAGCTTTAAAACAGTAGTGTAGTTGTATGTGTGATGGTCTAAGGATATGAGTAAAGCTTTGTAGGGAGAGTTAATCTCTTCTGTTAGGGAA
>NW_009611374.1:32593-42503 GCF_000690535.1 Cariama cristata
AAAGAGACTGACTTTCAGATATAAGGCTTTTTCACCCTTCCCTCTGCTATTTACCGAATGAAAAAAAATGCATGTAAGGACACAGATCCAAGTCTCATGCTTAGGAAAAAAAAAAAAATATATATAGCAAAACAAAACAGAAAACTAGCTTATGTATAAAACAAAAGTCATGGCAGCGTGTTGCTCAGTAGCAAGGAAGGTGAATGATAGGGCATTGTGTGGGTTTTTTTTCGTTACAAGGAAAGCCCCCCAAAACCCCAGCTTTCCTAACTGTAATCCACACACATACGCACCCACAGTACTTGTCACCACTGTATCCTTTCTTCCTCTCCACGTTGTTTCATGCATGCTAAAGTATTGGCATCTACTTGGATGCTTGATCTTTGCTGGCCACTTTTGTAATTACATCAACATTATTTCTCTAAACTTAGAAAGGAACCTTGGAAAGGAACAGCTGTAACTTGCCTGCCCACAGGAGCACTCTGGTCTGTGTTTTCATCTACAGATGAGCAAAAAGAGGGTTTTGTTATTCAGCCTGATCAAGCAGTTATTTTTCTGTTAAGGAACATCTGGTATGTCTCCCACCACAGGGGAAGAGAAAGAGAACTGCACAAGGGTGGGTTTCTATGGAAGCATCAAATCTGACACTCAGGTAACTGTTGATAGAGCTTCTCAAGCAGTGCATTTCCCAGCACAGCCAAACATGCCGGCAGGGCTGGAGCTGGTGCAGTGGAGATCAGCTGGCAGCACTACCTCTGTTCCAGCCAACAAACAGACCCTTTGCCCAACATGAAGGAAAAACATGCATCCTACCAAAATAATGAAAGCCACCTGATGTACAACATACCTTTAAAAGATGTAAGGACAGCTGGTGCTTTGGGATTTCCAATTCCCCTAAACACTTTTTTCTCCTGTTCTTTAAACAGATCTCCACACTTCTTTAGCATTTATTTCACTCAGGTCAAAACGACTGTCCTGCAGCTGCGCTGAAATGCATGGTTGTTTCTTGTTCCACAGGGGAACAGGGAAGAGATGGGGAAGTTTTTGGAGAAACTGGCAGTGAAAAACCTGTACTGAATTAATATTATCAAAATATTTCATTTGCTCATGATTGAAGCAGACTTTTTTGGATAATGTTTTGAAATATTTGCCAACAAAATTCACCAAGCCTGTTTTACAAATGACATTTCAATATGCAGTTGGATAAAAACCACTTCCTTGATGCAAAAATGAATGTAAACTTTTATTTCTAAAAAAGGACGAAGCGTTGAGCCAACTGGTGAAATTTCGAGACGCAAAACATTAGGGATGATTTAACCAGGTCTAATTAGCATACCTAGATTTCTTAAGCATTAAAGAAGAAAAAATGACCGCATTAAACCAAAAATCTCTTTATGAAGGCAAATTATTCCTGCCAAAACCCACAAGGTATACCAATCACTCAGAAATAAAGCCACTTAGAGGTGCTAAGGAAGCATGTCTCCTTCTGTTTTGCAACCAACAACATCACCATGTTACACGCCTGGGACAGGCTACTGAAGATAAGGGCAAAGTTAATTTACAGCACTCTAGACTCCTATCAATATCCCTTGTCTCACTTTAATTTGTTTACCATGCAAATGCACTCCCGTACTATCTTGCTGGCTGAGCATTGCCCATCAACTGCCCATGCTGATTTTCTCCAGACAAGAGTTGTTACCACAGCTGCTGGACCTTTTGACTGCAGCTGGACCACTGTCCAGATATTTAGTTGTTCTCTTTAGAGACATCTCCCACAAGAGCACTGGCAAACCGCTCCCACCCTACGGATTGATTCAAAACCAGCAAATAAATTTTGCTTCCTCTTTTTTTGCTCAAGACGTGGGCCACCTTCTTGTGGAGCAAACAGACCTTACAGAAGGTTAGTGGCACTTTCCACTATGGGCAGTGTAGCCAAATGGACTGATAGAAGCTTTCAGCAGGTAATGGGAATGGTGTGATTCTTCAGAAAGGAAAATAAGCCTGTTCATTGCTTGGACAGCAATTCAAAATTGCATCTTCTTTCATCCCAGAAATACTTTACTCACTTGAATGCTGCTACTTTTTATTAGGAAACTTGTATCAGCTGCCAAAACGGGTACATATGAAACTACTGTAACTCCTGTAATGATCTGTTATATATGATACACTAATTTGACTGTTACCTATGAATAAAATTACAGTGGGGTTCCCAGCTGTAAGGGACTGCAAGTGAGCAGTTTATCATTTAAATGTATTGGGAGTAATTCAATCACAGGAGGCTGTTATGACAATGCAGCGAGGAATAATAAAGAGCAACACAATGGCCCCTAACTAGAGCAAAACAGTTTCCAGTCCTTTTGGATGGAAAACAAAGAATAAAACAAATCACAAACAAAAACCCCTCCACACAGATAGGAAAGCTCAACAATGGAGTCAAGGGGAAATCGGGGATATCTGCATCAGGCTCAATGGCATCGCTTCTCCCAAACACTAGCTCTTTACCCATTCCTTGCTACAGCAACTATGGGCATGTGATTATAACACACAAAAGCAGAGAAATGCTTTTTTCTGCTTACTGACCCACTGGGAGAAACATGGCCTGTGGTTTGATCACATTATTTGTTTGGGATGCCTACTTTTCCCTTGTCCTCACCACAGACCATCAACACTCCCATGCACCCAGAATGAGAGAGAAGGTCCTTCCTTCCAAAATTTTTAGTTAAGCTCATTTCATCCTTTTGATACTCCTCCTCCTCCTCTCCCTAGAGAAATGCAGCAACCCTCCAGAGCTGGGTCAGGAAAACCTTAATGTGTGGGGCTGCAGAGGGAATTTAAAGAGAAAAAGTGAGGGCAGAAATAATAAAAAATCCCAACAATATTCCCAACAGATCCAGTATCAACAAGGAGGCAGAAATGACCATGTTCTGTATCACTTAAAGTTTGCAAAGGGTAATGTACTGACAACTGCTACACCTAAATGTATTTGCAGGCAGAGAATCCATAGCATCAAGATGTGTAATAATGCTCTGTTTTCCACATGAAAAGGAGTCTCTTCTTAAAGAGGAGTGTACTCCTACCATGAAACTGCTGGAAAAAGTAATCAGTCACAAATAATAGTCATAAAACCATTTTGATACTTAGCATTCCTCCATGGAGAATATCATTATACATGGCTTAAATAAAACCCTCTAGCACACAGTTGCATCTTTATTATTTTCCTTAAAGGAAACTCAGGTAATTTATTTTTTTCCCCCTAAAATATGTTTTATTTCAGCTGCAAATTCAAGAAGCTGACTAGCTGAGAAAAGCCAAATTTAGAGCTGGTTGGGAAACTCCAAGTCCAATTGTGACACATTTCATTGCCTCAGAGATAGGTTTTCTCCAAGATCCGTAATTTATTCTGGGGAAGATCTGCAAAAAGGAAGTGGCGGGGATAGAGATCACCAGGTTAATGGCTGCTCACATACCCCTATGCTTCTCAGATCTTTACCAGAAATACGGCATTTACATTGCAAAGCCATGTTGTGTGTGATGCAGATCCAGATACACAATTATGTGCGAACAAGCTAATTAATACCAGTGTGCCAACTGCACCAGAAGTCACAGCAGTGACCCAGGTATGAATACCGCAGACCCAAACTGGACTTTTTCAACCCTTACTGATGAAGACTGCTTCATTTGTTAGGCACTGATGTTAACGGTGATATTCTTCTATTCTAGTTGAAGTCTGTTCCAGTGCTGACTGATGCCTTTAGCACTGACCGAAGCGACATTTACCCCAGAGACCTCTGACAGCAAGTATCAGCCAAGCTCAGGAAGCATCACTCCATCACTCCTACCCCTGAGCAGAGCTACTGGGTGAGGTCTCCCTGCGGCCCCTGCGGTCAGAGGAGGTAGGGTTTGAAAAAGTGGGGGAAAAAGAAACATTTCCACTGTTTTCTGACTAGTGGGTAGTCTGATACAGATTGCAAGTGACAGTGCAAAATGGGTGTTTATGGGCACCATCAGGCCTGTGAGAAGGAAGAGGGGGGCCTGAACCAAATCTGACAGGTGCACCGGTGAGATAAAGATCCAGAAACTCTTTGCCTTTGTTGTAATTAGACACACACACACACAGTCTCTTCTGCAAAGCACCCTGTGAGACAGGAGCACAGCTATCTCAGTGACAATCCCAGTGACAAGAGGAGTCAGCTCTTTCTAAAAGCATCAGTAAACCAAGGAACTGATAATTTAGACTCTCAACCAAAAACTACACCCTACTGCTGCTGCTTGCAGGACCCCCTCCCCATCGCCAGAGCAGCATCACTCAGATGATGCAGGAGAGGAAAGCAAAATGGCTTTTGGAGTAAGGCTTTAAAGAGAAACCATAACATGGTTTAAGTCTCCCACGGAGATGGCACTTTAGAAATGGGGGTTCAAGTGCTGCCGCTTCTCCAAACCAACAAAATAAGTGTTGCGAGATGGGCAGGATCCCAGCAAGCAGCTTCCTTAAAACACAGTTTCCAGAGGCACAGAGGGCAGAAGGCGCACTCTGTAGCCATGGTAAAATTCTTCAAGAGATGTCTCTAAAGACATGTGGCACTGCAAGATGAGAATATAATTACTCGGACTGTTCAACAGGCTGAGTGATTTTAAACACAGTGCAGGAGTTTGGAATGGTTTTTCAAGAAAAGCAAAATGAATGAATGAATGAATGAATGGGATGATTTTACAGGCAGTAAATAGATTATTTAATTTTGGGCAGCAATGCCATGTGCAGCTTTTAGAGAAGTGGAGAGGGATTTGCCGCTGTCTGTCTTACTCACCGGGCACCACTCCTTTGATGTCGCTTTCCACATTCATCCTGTTCTTGTGCGTGAACTGAAGGATCAGCTCCTTGGATGCCTCAAACTGTTGTGTAGCCATCAGCCACCGAAGGGACTCTGGGAAAATACTTTAAAGATGGAAAACGGGTTAGGGTCACTTCCAAGTTTCTGTCAGAGGAAGAACTAATAGTGTTTAGCTACCCATTTAACCATTCATGAGCTACGTAATTATTTTCAAAAAGCAGAAGAATCACTTATGAAACAAATAAGAGGAGGAGGAGCTGGGAAACTCCAGAAAACTGGGAGGAGAAGGCAGCACTGTCTGCAATAGACATTTGCTGCCAAGAAGGGAATGAGTGAGATGTGCAGTTAACACATGGTAATTCAGACCAAAGAAGGAAAATAGCTGACAGAAATTATTTGGGTTCCCTTGTAAAGACAGAGAGAGGGAAGAGAAGAATTGCCTTTTAGGATTATAATGGAACAGATTTTTAAAATTTTCAAACATGTCAAGAATCTTTTCCCACATCTGCAGACTTTAAGCCATTCTTTTATATAGGTCAGTATTGTATATGCTCCAGACAACATTCAGTTGTTTCTCTAAAAGTTTCCACTAGTAAAGACAGTATTACTTTAGTTGAGTTGCTTTAAAAATACACATATGCATACAAAGTTACAAAATAAAAAAGTTTATTTTCCATCTGGTTGTTTCCTTCAAGTGCTGATATTCACACCTGATTGATTAGCTTAACTGATCATTCTTCCTTTTTTTTTCCCCAGATGAGTTTATCTTAATAGAAAACCAAAATAAATATGTAGATCTTAAAACAAACAAACAAAACCTCCCATAATTCTATAGATATGAAAACTTTCAGATCTGACTCCAAGCATATTTTTCTTTCTTGTTTAGGCCTCATTTCCATTAATCTTCAAAAATACCTTTCTAAGAACAAATTTAACAACTACTTTCAACTTCAAATATATAATAAACCTCAAATTTCTTTCACAAAGCACTGATCTTTGCTGTGGATGCTGCCTCAGTTCTTATACTTCTAAGCAGTGGACCAGGTAATTGTACCATTATGGTACTATCTTTTAAGGCTGATCCAATTTGGAAGACAGCTTAGCGAAACCTCCATTCTAGATAAAGTATTTTTTTTTGAAGAAGAAGAATAGGAGAGAAGTCAGGCAGACCGCAATCCAAATGATATCAGGCAATAAAAATACATAACAGCCATTCAGCTTGACAGCTTATTTACTACTGCTGGTGCTGCATGGATGCTTTGGCATATCCCCCTGCAGAAGCTCCTGTACTGCAAAAGCATTTTTTTGAAATATTAAGAATTCTCCCTGCGCTTTCCTCGAGAGAGTGGACAGCCTCAGTGGCTAGCCTAAAAGCTGCACTTTTTGAACAGGCCGCTTACAGATCCCAAATGACAAGCCCTACGGTGAGCACCCACTCCTAGAGGAAGGAAGAGAGCTGCAGGAATGGACATCGCAGGGACAAATGCTGTCTCTACCTTCCAGCTCCTGCAGGTTTTGCAAACTTAAAGTGCTGAAGCCTCATGTCTTTCAGCTGCTCCGTTACTCAGTGTGAGCAGCTGGATGTTCATTTAAGGATCTTTAAAAACCTCCTGGGCTGCTTTGAGCCCAGGTTCTCAGGCACTGCAAGGGGAAGTGCTGGCTGCTCCATCTCTGTGCAAGCACCTGAGCTCACCTGTGGAGCATGGACCCTCCTGCCAAGGGTCATGTGTACCCACCTACTGTTGTACCTTCTGCTGCCAAACCAAGCACCATCGCAAACTCAAAAGCCAAAAAAAAAAAGCCATCCCCTTGGCCCCTGTGGACTTCTGCACAGAAATTTGGTCACAACCTCGTGCTTCACCTGGCATTAAATACAAATTGAATGAAGCTGAGACAGCTTTCTGCCCTGGGTGGGCCCAGATCACCAGGCTGAGCTGACTGTGGACACCTGGCTTCTACCTGTCTTCTAACTCCTCCACCAGCGAGGAAAGGACCAGCCTTTTGCAGTCAAAGAAAAGAATGGGGAGGTAGGTGGGTAGGGGGAAATGTTCATCTTCTGTTACACAGCTGCTGCCTGGGAGAGGAGAAAGGGAAGAGTGGGAGGGACACTTGGAAAAAAGACCCTAAGCCCGAGAAATCCTAACTGCAGAGAAGAATCCTTGACAGACAGAAAAAGGCCAGGCAGGTACCACACACAGCTGGAAGGAGAACTGTGACCCTGTCCAGATGCAGAGCAAACCCATGCCCATGGAAAGGGTGTAGTGTGTCAATTAGGGGTCTGCCCCAGGGCAACAAGCCCAGTTATTACAACTTTGTGTCTTGGTGAGGGTAAATCCTATCTAACAGCACCACAAAAGATCTGGCCACCCCTTCCCAGTTCTTCAGTTTTGGTTAGAGTAAAGCAGTAGCTTATTTCAGACTATTGATACCTTTGCTGACCTTCATAGCATGGTCCTGCCAGGAGCTTCCTGCGTCCAAGGGAGAGAAAATAACATCTCTGTATAACTGGAGCTCCTCTTCCCTCATGGCTCTAGCACACACACACTTTGAAAGGAGCCTAACTTCTATTAACTTATTTTTCTACGCTTGTCACCAATCCCTGTGCTCATATCCAGTTTACGTGGGTGCCTCTCTGCCATTCCAGAATGACCTGAAAGCTCAGCAAAGGCATTTGCTCAATTTGCAGGTGTCCCAGCCCACCAGCGCATCCCTCCAAGACAAATCTGCTGCTTCCCCCTTTCCTCCCACCCATGCCCAGCCACCCACCTCCTGGGGATGGTATAGCCTGCCACGTGCACATGGCCAAGAACACAGCAAATCTATAGGTGGGAGAGGGCTAAGCCCCAGCCTGGGGGGCAAACACCTCTCACAGCAGGAGATGGAAGTAAACAGGAGGAGGAGTAAGGAGGAGGCAGCAGAGGGTCTATGTCTGCTACTGAACTCACTGCTTTGGGTACACAAGGGGAAATTTAACAAGCAGTCCAGCTTTCCAGTTCTTCTTTTATTACAAATCAGTTTTCTTCCTTCATCTGTAACATTTGCTGAGGGTCCATGCTCTGTTCCCCAACATAATGCTGAGGGAAGAGGGGAGGAAAAGAAAGAGGTAATAAAACAGTAGCACTTTCCAGGGAATATGCAACAGATGGAAGAGAAAAGCCTAAGAGAAAAGTGCATACTGTACCGACAGTATAATTAAACAGGCATCCTAACCAGAGTCCGTCTCTGCAAATGCAGAAACCCTGGGCAAGGCAGATCCTGTTACTCTGGCTATTACCACTATTTGTCAAGCTGTCATATTATATACGGGGATTTATTTGCATGGTCTGCCTCTCCTATCCAGCCAAAAAGCCACAAAGCTCTTGCAGATTAGGAAATAAATGTTAGCATTTCCTATGGCTTTCAATGTCACCCAGGGAAGACCTCTCAACAGGAACGTATGAGACCCTGACACAGCCACCTGGAAAACATGCTACCTCCAGAAGACTGCTGAGGGGTTACTGCTGTCGTCTACTGCATTCGTTAGGCCTCTTCATACTATTGTACCATCCTTTTGGACACAAATATCTGTAAACTTTATGTTTGATATTGGGCTCTATCCAGTGGTGGATATAAGGCATTTCAGCTGGCGGGCATCCCAGCAGGAGGTTTTGGAGTAGAGCTGCACGTGTTTGCGAGTGTATAACATATGGCAAGTTTGGGAGAACAGTATCGCGCATTAACAAGAACAGTCTAGGTTATTCATCATCAAGATTAACACTGACAAGATGAGACTATTTATATGTTATATGTTGGAAAACGGGGAAAAAAAAAAGCCATTATGCTGCAAAGGACTTGGAACTTTCTCCGGTGTGCTGTGTTTTGCCCTCAGCCCAAGCTGCAGCATATCTACCTTGGGGATAAGTGAAGAAATCCCCACTGAGGGTTACCGCCATGAACACAGGAGAACTCTGTAAGGCCTTCATGCATTAATAGAAAAATATATAACTGTTAAAGATTCTTGCATACTGTAACAAGCTTTTACATGTTACAACTTGTCAGGCATTACAACTAGCAGCTTGGCCCCCCACGGGACCTAAGCAACTTGGTCCTGCACAACTTGGTGGCCTTTTTTCTTCATTTTTCTCAGTGTGCAGCAACTAAATATTTTAGTCTTGTTAGTGCTATCTTTAAAACGAATGATCTAGTGTGTTCTTACTGTTATGGTTTTGTACAACACTGCTCTCATAAGCCTCCGTTGTGTTATGCCGCCACTGCGTGTCACTATTAAGACAGAACAAAAAAAAAAAGATTTTTTTGGGAGGTTTATAAAGTCTTGGTGAGGATGGACCTGGCACCATCCCCAAGGTGACAGCCACTCTACCTCTCTCAGGACAGCCGTACCAATGCTGCAGTACCACCACTGCAGCAGGCAGAGAGGAGCAGGAGCCGCCGGGAGAGGGGGATTCCTTGTGGGAACAATCCTGAGCCACTGCCCGGCGCAGACCGGTCATCCAGGCTTCGGCCCAGTGTGCACTAATCTGGGCAAAATCGAGCAGGCAGTCTAGTTCAGGGCTGGCTACCTCATGCACACAAGATGTCCAAATGCGCTTGTTCAAGAGCTGACACGTTTTTTTTAACCTAGCTTGGCTAACCCAGGCCAAAGAAACCAACAGTGACAGCCCAGAACCACAATACAGGTTTTAAGGGAAAATTCAGCTGTGCAGCCATAATCTGACAACAGCTAGGCTGAGATGCACCCTCTCAAGAATTGTTTTCATCTTTAAAGGGGAAGTGACAGGCAGAATAATAGCAAAGTACAACTCGCTGCTCAGTGAAAGAGGACCATCTCCTGAGTTCCCACCATGCCACAGCATATAACATATGTGAGTGCTACAGCAAATTATAAAGCCATTATTTCTTATTTCAAAGTCAAATCTTTGCAAAAGGTGACCAGAAGAACAAAGGGAAAGGCTCATATGTATTGTGAAGCACACACACTTTCCGACAGTGAAGCACCTCTCAAGTCCAACATTAGGAGCTCATGTTGTCTTTGACCCGACAGGAGGAAGGAATACTTACACCCAGTAAAGCAGCATCAGCAG
>NW_009611374.1:42534-58101 GCF_000690535.1 Cariama cristata
TGATGACTGCCTGGAGGACCTGCCAGTCCCTGCAAAGGGCAGCCAGCCCCGGCATCAGGAACTGCCCTGCCATTTCGATGAAGCTCGCCACCATGGTGATCATGAACCGGTGCCCAGGAGGACAGAGCTCTATCCCTGAAACACAGAGCACAAACGAATGCATTAGCTCCCCAACAGCAAAGGCACCCACAGAGCGTCTCTTTATGAAACTTCCAGGGAGTTAATGTCCTTCAAGACCCTTTGACCAAAGTTATGCACAATCACATAAATCTTGTTTCCTTCTGTTTTTAGGCTGCAAATACCCCAGCAGTTATAAAGAAGCCCATTAACAGCTGCCTGTGGCGCAAACATTGCAACTTCCATGCACCTATTGTATCTCCTGCAGAGCTGCTGTATCCTCATTGTCAGCTTTCCTGCAGGCTCTGCTTAGAGAAGCATTTTACCAAATTGCAAGATATTTTTTGAAGGGAACGTAGGGTAAAACACAATCCCAAGATTTTGGGTTGAGCCTTTTTACACTTCTTAGAGACACCGCCTGCCTTTCCAGTCAGTTTGCTGGGAGGCAGAAGAGCACAGCTCTCAGCAGGATACAGACTCCCAGCTCATACGGGATGCCACCTGTCCACAGTTTAACATACTACGACTCAGCCAGTTTCGAGCTGGATTTTGCTGACTGGGTTGTTTCTGGGTTTGCTTTTTGTTTTTGCAATAGCTAATCTTGATCAACTTTCAAATAAGCCAGCCTTCCATCTGTCTTATCCTGTCCTCCATACTTCCTTTGGCTTTGGGGCAATTTACTGCCCTCACTGGCATCATTGACTGTCTCAGCTGCCTTGTGACAAGTGAATTCAGTAGATAAAAAGTTTCCTTAAACCCTGAATTCTGGCTACCTTTATTCAGCTCTCAGAAACGAAGATTAATTTATCAGAATTACAGCTTTAAAAAAAATACAAAACCCACAACATAAAAATCACAGAAGATATAGCAGAAAAATTGGACTGCCTTGTGGAAATATATTCTAACAATTTTTTGCCAGTAAGACTGCAATAGAAGCCCCTATTTCATATTTCCCATTTGCCCGCATTCACTTCTACAGATTAATAATTAAGTACAATAAACCTGCCATAAATGTTGTGCAGTACTTATTGGAACGCTGATACAGAAATATAGGCTTGTAAACATTCATGATAAGTTGCTGTCAGCATTGTTGTTTTTCCTTGGGATGTTTCCTATGGTTGTTTTAAATTAGAATTTAACGGTTGTTAAAATAGCAATCGAAAAGCTATAAGATAATAGGGAGAGATGACAGCTGCTCCTTCATTCACACTCTCATCTGTAGCTTGTTCAGCATTTATCATTGTAACACAGATTTAAACTAGCTGACCAAGAACTGGCTTGTAGATCAAATGTAGGACTCAACACCACACATTTTTTCCTCCTCTTTCTTTTCAGCCAATGGCAAAAACTATTGATGGATTTTTGCCAATACAGAAGGAAAATGTATCTGTTGTGAGGCAGCCCAAATTTTCGTTAGCTTAACCACAAACACAGCAGCTTTGGAAAAGAAAAGGGGAAAAAAACCCAAACCTCAGACTCTCACATGCTGTAAAAGGCTTTTACATTTTAATTAGGAAAACAGGATTAAAAGACAGAGCTCCTTATGACATTAATATGGTTTCATTCTTACTAATGAAGTATCCGAAGCCTAAGTGATTTTTTTTTTATTCTACGCAAAGAGGTCACTTCTGTTTTATTTCTCTAATCTTCAAATATAAAGTGGTTCTGTTTGTTTTTCTAAACCTTAAAGTCACAGCTACTCACACTCCAATACTCCTTCATTAAGTACAGGGACGAGTTGCTATAGAAACGGGAAGTCTGCATTAGATATGTAAGGCTTTGGCATTTCAATTGCATTGCTTAGGTTAGTATCAGATTAAAAAAAAAAAAAAACAAACAAAAAAAAACACCAAGAGAAAACTTTTATATGAAGTCAGAAAGAAGTCTCCAAACAATAAAATAATATTTGAAGTCACTGGTGCATAGTACATAAGTACATATGCAGCAGCTATTCATTGTATAGAAAGGAAATAACTTCAGAGATTGTTTAGCATCTATTTTCTTCTCTGAATTATCACATGCTTATGATCAGTTTTTGCCCTTTCCTCTAAAAAAGCTGGAGAAGATAAAAAAATAATCCCTGCTGTAGCTGGGTGAGCATGACTTTCAAGTGACATCAGCAGGCGCTCTGTGTGTATGAAATATCACATCTCTGTTGAAATGTTCTACATATTCGGACAGCCTACCGACTTTCCAACATCTCTGGCATCAATTTTATATAATAAAAGATTCAGAACTGCAGTTTTTAGCAAGCATCTATCAGTCAACCTTTTCCCACCCCTGCCAGCAAAGCAAGCCACCCTCCCCAGCATCTAGAAAGGCACCTTGCACCCTGCTGGTGCTAACACCGGTGCCACGATGCACCCAGGCACGAGGCCTCTACAGCTGCAACAATTTCCACCCAGTTCACGTGATAGATATACAGATTCAGATGAAATCACTAGAAGACAAAGATCTGCTTTACCCATCTGTGGCAAATCCAGTGAGGAAGCTCCAGCTCCCCCACTCACTGAAAATGTTTCCACCTCAACTACTCTGTGGAGCATGGAGCAAACCCTTGTCGTACTACAAATCGCGGAAATTACCATTGATACAGAAAACTCCTGGATACATCCATTTTCTCTACTTGGAAAATTTTGTGTGGGCAAGGAGACAGGCATGGGAAGGATTCTGCTTCCTTGACCAGCATTTCTACTCTACTCAGCACAGTCAGAGCAGCAGATCCAACTCAGATGCCTAACTTCCACAAGTCCCAGGCAAGTGATCGTATGGGCAAGTTGAAACTTGTGCGCAAAGCAGTCCTGCGGTACTTGGGCAGTGAAATCAGACATGCCCAGGACACGTGGGACTGACTTTGTCATTGTCAACAGACACCCAGATATCACAAGTGCAGAAGCTGGACCCAGCCAACCCTGCGGCAGAACTGCTCCACATGCTGTAAGTACGACCCAGCCTGAGGGCAATTGTCTGACCTCAGGTGTGATGCAGTCCTGGGCACCACAGACATCACAGACATAAGCCACTGAACACACGAGGCTCATTGCACAGCAGATACCTCTGGCTGCGAAATGTGGAAACAAAGCACAGAAATCCTCCTTTGGGATTCTATCCTGTATGTCCTCCTGCTATGGAAATGACCAAATCCATGTTCAGCAGCCTCACAGCCTGCAAACCTGCCACAGGGATAGCTGGCGTGAGCTGTGTCCCTTCTTACAAGGGATTCAAGCATTTCTGGGGGTGTTTGATGCCTTCAAAGTAACCCCACTACTAATGTGCAGGATGCGCAGAGACACATTCTGACACAGAAGGAACAGTACTGGGGCCAGACATGTTACTCGTGAGTCTGCGTGCAGCCATTTGTATCCAAAGTATTAAAACTGGTGATGAACAAAGGCAGAGTAAAAGTGTGTGTGTGTATACGAGCGTATGCATGTGTGAGAGCAAGCGAGCAAACAAGCAGGCACCAGGACAGGCAGAGCAAGAGTTAAAGGAATGGCACGTGCCCATTGTGCCAATTGCACCCTACCTACCCACCCATGATTTCATTCAAATAACAAGAGGAGGAGGAACAACCCGACCTACAGATAAGGTATCAAGAAGATGAAGAACAAGATTGGAGTAATAAAATATCAAGACTACAGAGGGGAGGGGGAAAGAACTGATGTTCATTAAATTTGCCTGAAAATTACAAGAGATGCGAAAACAGAATGAAGCAAAAAATAGTAAACGTCACCGACTCCTAAAGGGTATGAAAAGCAACCCCAAACTGGTTTGTTGTTGCCTGCCAAGAACAACCTCAGGGACGTGATGAGGACATAGCAGCCACTGCTTCTTATCCTCTGCGTCACACAAGTGATTCTGGCCTGGCCATGCAGACACACACCTTGGTACTTGAGAGTGCACGGGTGTGAGAGCATGCATGAATGAAATCCATGACAGGATGAGTATGGTTGTGCAAATCTGCCTAGTAAGAGCCTTCGGGGGAAAAAAGTAAAAATCTCTTTGTCTTTCTATAAGGTCTCTCACTGACTTATTTAGAAATCTTGAGAGAAATCTTTCCAAATATTAACCACAGGAGTAAGCACCACAGCAGCTACATTGGCTGTTCCTAGTGACAAAGGCCAAGCTCAAGAAAAGGACTTTCAAACCAACATTCTTGGTATACTAAGAGGACACCACAATACCACGGTACACCACTGGAGTCAGATTGAATAAGATCACCTGAACAGGTTTTGCAATACTGAAATTACTTTTCATTAAATGGGATTTGTTTTTTGTCCCTCACTCCCTCCGTGTTCCCCCTGCGGCGCAGTCCTTTGGGACTCTTGTTAGAAAGAAGGGAAAACCTGACCAAGCCTTCACAGGGAAAAGCAGACTCATCCAGAGAGCACATGAAGCACTGGGAGGCCCTTCTGCAAATGCATCTGCGGTTTTGCCACAAAGGAGCTGCACATAAACATCAGCAAATTAATTCACTAGTTATATGGTACTTGAACCAGTGCATGCCATTTATGTTGCCTCATCTGGAAATAGATGTGCCTGGAAGAGCCCAGGGAGCTGAGCAGAAAGCAAGATGTTTCTGGAGGCAGGCTGTAGGTAGATGAGGTATGGCACATCTCAGACTAGCACATATCTTTGGAGTGTCTGCAGAAAGTCATTATTAGTGCTGAAAGGTTTTGCTTTTTTTTATAGTTTTGGGAAACCTAGAAATAGCTTGCAAAAGACAACAGGGCTCTAGATTGTTCCATGCCAAAATCAATTGTCCCTAATGGCTGACCAAAATGGCTGGGATTTATGGAAAAGGACAGGGCTTCATCACATACCTTGGTGTGGCTGGCAAAATTTAGGAAGATCCCAGCACCACTGAGAGTTCAGATAGGATGGCGGGGGGAGTTACAGTGCCCACTCCAAGCGGGACGAGGGCACTCTTCCCACCAGCACGCCCCACGGGCTGCACGGGACACACGGATGGGCCAGGAGGGCTCGTGGTTTGGCCATGCCAGCTGTGTGACTGCTAGCACTCAGACTTGCTGGGACGTGGGAGAGGAGGGAGCGAATGAAGAAACTCTGCAATGCCACGATGGCTCAGCCCCACCGCGTGCAGAGCTGCTCCCTTGTGCAGGAGGTGGCTGCCTCTGGGCATCAGCCCAGAAAGGCAGGATAAAACCACAGGTCAGACAACGGATTACCCACTGCAAATGCAATCAGCACTAGTGACAAGGGCCACATCGATTTTAGACGGGAAAGGGCGAGTTGCCTTTGCTAAGAGCTTCTTCTCTCCCTGGCACTGGGATGGACAAAGCCCTGGGCTGATATCCTTGACAAGAATTTTTCAGGGAATTTCAGAAAATTTTCAGAAAAAATCCAAAAAGAAGATGGGAAATTGAGTTAAAACTATCCAAGTATGCAGCAGCTTGACACCTGCAACGCTTCCCTCTCCCCTTTCCAGCTGGCTCTTCTCTCCCATTCTCTTCATCTGCAGTTGCAACAGTCTGTCTAGAGGAGATGGACATACGGACCGGAGACCAGGGAGGACTACAGTAACACTGGGTTAACATCAGCTCATGTTGCCATAGAGCATGGCCCTGCGAAGCCCACCTCCTCCAAACCCCACCAGGTGAGCTGTCATTGCCATGAAGGAATTAAGGGCCACATCCCATCCTTTCTCACTTGGTCTTACACTAGCGCACTGGTAACAAATAATCTGTTTCAGACTTCAGAAACCCTCTCATTTGTCTTCAAAGGTTGACATTTATTCTCATAAGATATTTGCACAAGGATGAACAGCAAATACTTTTATTTAAAGAAAAAAAAAGTAGTTGTAAGTCATTTGCAAATAATACATCAAGAGGAAAAAGAAGCTAAATCACACTGCTTGAACAACTCTCCTGCATTCACTCACTCATCTACAGTCCCAAAACACAAAGCAATTCTTGTGCCGCAGCCCAAGCGCTAGCTCCATCAGAAACCACAAGCTGACTGCTTTTTGTGCCTTTGCAGTTTTCTCTCCCTACCCAGTTTCAGTCTATGAGCCACCAAACTGTAATTATATAGGAGTATCCCTCGGAGAAAATGGCCAGGACAAAGCACCTGAAGTCTGGGCAACAGCATTCCCACTGAAAAAAATCCCCGAAGAGATAGTCTGATTCTAGATTCACATTCACAGCTTCATATTATATTAAAAAAAACCACAAACGAT
This sequence comes from Cariama cristata, assembly GCF_000690535.1. Classification (NCBI taxonomy): domain Eukaryota; kingdom Metazoa; phylum Chordata; class Aves; order Cariamiformes; family Cariamidae; genus Cariama; species Cariama cristata. Next base: position 48,851 of record NW_009611374.1, read on the forward strand.
TTTTGACAGTTTCCCCCATATTACTATATACCCTACACTCTTAATTCCCTCTCCAAGGACCCCTCAAGATGTTCCCCTATCCCAAAGAGAAGGAAAACAAGCAGACTCAGATGAACAAGACCCATACGATCAGGTGAGCAGAAGAAAGCTCAGGCAACACAGTTTTAGGTATAAAATGCGGGACACCAGAAATTCCCAGTGGTGGCAGCATCCGAAACCACCAGTGCTATGTTTGCCTCTCAGCCCCAGCAGCTGCTCAGCTCAGTCAAGGGTAATGTGCAGGCTGTGGACCTAAGACAGGATTTTGTATTTGGACTCTGCTTTTCAACAGAGGACAAAAGGAAAGAAAAGAATGTCTCAGAGCTCTCAGTTTTCCAAGCTGTTCAGCACTTCCAGCATGTCCCACCACTGCCATGCTCCCCAAGCTGACCTTTTTGGAACGATGGGCTCCACCACCTCTGTCACAATGATCTTGAAGACTGCTGGGAGGTGATCCCGTCCCTGCTGCTGCTGTATTTCCCAATTCCCACCAAGCTCTCTCAAACCTCAGGACCTCTTCTTACTACAACACTCCATGGGATTTGCCCTCTGTTGTAATCAGGTCGTCTTGCTGGATATTCCTAGAATAACATAGCCCCCAACCTTGCTTGTGGCTAGCCAACCAGATAAAATTGCAGCAAAAACTATCAATAACTCCCAGATAAATCTTCAAGTTTGCAGCTGGTTGCTAGGGAGAGAAGTAAATAAATAAAGTCCAGCATATTTGCTTATATACTCAAATTTCCAGGTGGTAACTAACCACAAACTTCTAAGAGCTGCAAGCCCTACCCACAGGCTATGTACACTTCTCATCCCAATTAGCCTACTTCTGATTCGGTGCCAGCTGAAATGGCTCAGGTTAAGCCCGCACTCACTCCTGGCTGAGTTTAGACACAAAGCATGTTTTCTTGATCATCTTTGCTGTCACCAGAAGCAAGGGAGGAAGCATCATGTGTAAATACAGTTTATTAGAGAACAGCAAATGAAGCAGCGCGTGGAAGGAAAGGTTGTAAGGCACACTGCAGTGCATGGAAAACCGCCAACTGATGTAAACACAGGACAGAGACAGAATGGAAGGGAAGGAAAAATCTAATTTCCTCTCTGGAGAAATCCAATCCACTGCCAAGCAAAGAGAGCAGTAATAGACTGAACTTCCAATGGTCGAGTAAGAAAAATGGGATTATTTTCCTCCAACAGCACAGCAGGACAAAAGTTACTCTAAAATACATCTATGAAGTGACACAGGTGCTCCTTCAAAGGTACTTTTCTACATATTATAGGTTTGGTGAGGGGTTCTTTTAAACACACACTAGCCCACCATTTATATCTAATTAACAATTTTAACGTGTGTCCGTGCACTGACACAACCTGAGCTGATGGAGCCGTCAGGCTGTCTCCAGGGCAGGCAGCCAGCACGACACCTCCACAGATGTGCAGTGGCCCTCTTCATTTCTGACCTGGACAAGTATCTACTGGATGGAGCTATCAGATAGATAGATATCTAATCAGAATAGACATCTTTCTTACCAAAACTAGACCAGACATTCATTTTGTGTACAAGTACCAAAATAGTGTCAACATTGGTGCTAGACAAAATACTCTTTAGATACACTACTTAGCCTCTGCTGCTGTGAACACTACAACGTGCATAGAGAGGCATAGCACAAAAAAAGTAAACACGGCTACACCTTTCATCCAAAATCCAACCAAAACACAAGGTGCAACCTTCCCTCTCTTTACTTTCCACGTGCCTGACTCTCTCCTGTAAGGCACAAATGAGTAACATGCCAACCCAATTTCAAGCCTGGTATTGCTCAACTACGTCAGGATATTTCAGGAGCTCATTCTGTAGCTACCCACAGGTGGAGGGTTTGGACCACAGACAGAGCCAGCATAGGCTGGATGCAGGGCGTTCACTCACCCCTCATGAATGCAGTTGCAGGAGCTGGGGACCGCCTGGGTACGATGCACTTGCAGCTGAGCCCCTTCCCAGGGCCAGGCTTGCTCACAGCAGGGAGCTGGGGAGGGCAAGGGCAAACTCGGGTCCTCCAGGCACAGGAGACCCTCAGCAGAGGCTGCCCGACCGCTGCGTGGGATGCAGTGATGCCTGCGATCACGCTCTGGATCCAAGCTGGCTCCCAGGGAGCATCAGCGGCAGAGAAGGGAGCACACGTTGTTCCTCTGTTCATCCTGTAGTATCTATATTTACCGAGTTTTACATTACACAAGACAAACAACATCTTGCAAAACAGACAGCTGACTGTGTAAGAAACCTTTAACACACCATGCTGCCTGTCATTCACCAAGTAAGAAAAACAAAGAAATGTTAAATCACATTTGTGGTACTGCAGTTGCCATCTATCACAATTCCAGAGGAAAGCAGCAGCACCTCCACTGCTGCCATACAGCAGCTCCCAGCCAACACTGATTTTTTTGATGACAGTTCCTATCTGTGAATAACGGCATTATGAAACAAAAGGAGGAAGATGCCCCTGGAAACCTAAACAGCAGTGACAAAGAGCGTAAGGAACTGGCAGATACAGAACATACTAAATTCAGAATAAAGATGACTTAAATGCAATTTAAAAGTGATAAAAAATTGCCATGACATACATCCTCATATACGTTAACTGCTACCTATAAAAAAATTTCTCTTTCACCTCCAGTCTATAACTTCCTACCCCTCATTAAGAGACTCTCCAAATCCATATAAATATTTGTTTATTTTTGCACAAAACTGAGATTGCACAGAAATATATTGGATTCTTCCTGGTTTCAAAAAGGTGGCTTGCTTTAAAGGAAATGCGCAGCCGATCACAGGAATATTTTGCAAATCGAACACCTCTGCTGTTTACAACAGCTGGCCCCTTTTCTCTTGGCAGGATCTAAATCACAACCAGCATCTTTTTTGACAGGAATGAATGAGAGCAGCTGAAACAAAAAACACTGTGAGAAGTATCAGAGGAGCTCATTTTCTTTCATGCTTCACATGAAAGGGTTCTGCATCTGTATTTGTTAGCAAATTTTTAACAATATTGTAGCCACTTAAAATAGGAACAGAGAAGAAATTCAATAGCCGCAAATCTGCATGGCAGTCTCTTAATTAACCAAGTGGCAAATAATATTCCAGCAGCAGCTGTTTCTAAATCTCAGTTTCCAACCTCCAGATGGATGACGGTCCTCAAAAAGACGAGAACAAAGAAATAAGAGCCTAATACCTTGTTTCAGGTTTATTAAATGTTTCCCAGCTCGCTGAGGCAGCAGGGCAGCAAGGCGCAGCCCCTCTCTCCCCGAGCACTGATCCCACATGAGATACTCCTGCAAGCAGGAGCTTTTCACCATTACTGTCATGCTGCCGGATCAGTGAATAAATGCACTGAGCCCCAGAGCTGAACATATTCCCAGCGGAACTGCATATTGCTAACAAAAATTTGACACGGGAGTCTCAAGCTGTTTGCAGCCTAGCTTACCGAGCAGAAAAGACAAGCATGAAGGAAACCTTTAAATGGAGGGCCAAGAAAAGTACTTGGTGCTCCCTAGGTCTTAATAAAGCATGACCTTCCCTGCCCACCCTCCCTCGGACCGAAGGAGGATGGCTTGTCTGAAGCACTGCACACCAGAGGCGCAAGCCCAGGAAAGCATCTTGGTCCTTTAGCTTGTGTCAACTTAAGAACAAGCCCTCCGAATGCTTATACACACAGAGTCCAAGAAAACATTTGGGTGGTTGGTTATTAAAGTCTCATAAATACAGTTGTAAACCCATATACACATATATGTATAAACACACACACACATATATATGGACATGTGTGTATATGCGTGTATATATACAGATATATATATAACTGTAAAGGCAAAAGCCCGTAGTTCCTTTTCCTTCCCCGACCCCCTTCTGATGTCAAAAGCAATCACTGGAAATTTGAGTGATGCCCTGAAGAACCCCGTGCCATTTCAGAGATCCTGAATTGCTCAGGTGGCATCACCAGTGTCGGGGAGAGCCCGCAATACCACAGCGCTGGCTGAAAGCATGCACCAAAGGCTGGCAGAAATGGGGGTGATTTAATCAAGAACAATTAGTAAGCATCTTTGTGAAAAGCTGTCATACATTTCGCCCCTAGGGCACCCTTGTTTTTAAAGATTTATGCCAGACACTCTTGACAGATGTTTCATGAATGCTGTGAAAGGAGAACTGGGGAGATTCAGAGCCAATAACCTACTATATTTTGGGCACTTTTAGCAATGTGTGCATTTGGTGGAGAAGGAAGGGCTGCTCAAACGAAGGGGTGACTTTTGCATTAGCAGTCCTCTGTCTCCAGGATTCAGCATCAAGCCTGACACAGGTCTGGGGAAGGCAAAGGCAGGCAGATGATGAGAGGACCGTGGCAAACACTGCACGCAACCATTGCACCAGAATCAGCACAAGCAGGATGGCCCTGGTCAGGTCTCCTCTAATTTTGAACCTATGATGATACAAAAAGAAAAATGAGGCTGTGGTAGTATATAGGTGGTGAGAAAACTCCTTCTGATACAAAAGCAGCCAATGCACAGTTAGAAGAAGTACAGGTATTGTTTTTCTTCTTCCATTTCCCAATGAGCTTTTATTTTCCAAGTAACATTCCCATAAGGAAGGAAAAAAATATATTCTAGGAGAAAAAGAAAAGATCAGTGGAGACTACCTTTCGGTCAACTGGTTTTAAAGTGAAAAAGATATGACATCCAACCTTGGGAAAAAATCTGCTTCCTGAAGCTATTAAAATTATCATAATTTTCATTCAAAATTAAGTCTTAAGTTTTTAATTACAGACTTTTATTCTTTATATTAAATATATGAACTGTATGCTGTATAGGACATCTTCCACCACTCTGTGCACGAGGAGTGCTCTGTACAGTGGGCTCTGCTTGTGGCTGCTTTGTGGGCAGCTCTGCAAAAAACAGGATAATTCAATGAGTTCAAAGAGAGTGCAGAAAACTTGTCGAGGAAAGAGCATTCCCCTTCCAGCCCTCTTCAAACACACCTCTAGTTCAAGTCAAGGTTAACTCAGGAGGGCAGCACCTGTAGTTGCACGCACAGAGGTGAGCGCAGTGGAACACCCCTCAGGTGCTGCTGTCACATACGTAATTAAAACGATCTCATAATTACCAAAGCTTAAACATTCCTTGAATTTCTTCCTTGCTATCTTTACAAATATCATCTGTGGAAATTTTTTCCCCTGAAGTATCAGAATGCCTTCAATTGGTAAAACCTGACTTGAGAGTGAAGAACAATAAAAGGGCAACTGGCATTACAATGCACCAGCATCTCCTGTTTCCATGTAAATTGCTGTGCTAAGGATGATCATGCAATACCAAACCAGATCACCCAAAAACATCCACTAGTATTTGAAGTTTTCCCAGGATCATCCTTGAAAAATGTTTTTTTTTCAAGAGTATCTCACAGCCAAGATGAGTATGTAGCTTTACAAGGTTAAAATACCAATATATCCTGATAAAACTACGGTAAGAGCTAAATGTTTCTGCTGAATGGATGGAAAACATCCTATTGCTTTGCAATAACTTTGAAAAAGAGAAAGTTCACATTTCTTAATATCCTCCTCCCATGGAGGCTGGCAAGTAGGCTGGGAATACACCAGTCTCCCCGAGCAGAAGCCATCCTCCCGCAGGGGATGCTTGCTTTTCTCCAGTGAAAGACCTCTTTCAAGAAAACTCCTGCCACTTACAGAAGAGTTCAAAGATGGCAACACTTGCTGATTTGTTCCAAATAAAACTGGAACGAATTGCTGAGCTAATTAATAACACAACATTAAAAGGAAACCGAGCTCCTTGGAAAGAATCCAGCTGCAGTTCATGGAAGCGGATTTCACTTGTTCCGATTACATTAGTAAACTTTGTACACATCACAGCTACAGCTACAATTGTGCAGATACATGCTCGCACCCACCCCTTGGGAGACGAACGACTGTTAACCTTTTCTTATCAATTCCTAAGTATTTCTTTATGTGATTCTCTATGTTTCAAATTGCAGTTCCTATTAAGTGGTGCTTCACTGTACCTGTGATGGTGCAAAGTCAAAGACAAGACCTGTAGGTAGAGGTGATGCTGCACAGGAGGCCAGCTGGCAGAGCCTGGTGTAGACCTCACCTTGCCTAGGTAAGGCATGCTCTTAAGGTCAGAGGATTTTTGGGAGGTTATCTCTGTAGTAAGTTCTGCTACTTACTATGAAGATAAATGCACACAGCAAGCAGTTTCTCCATTACAATAATCATATTTTTGTTTGTGCAGCAATACTTAGATTGCTTATTGTATATAAATTACAACACAACTTTTACGCATTGCTTCGTATGTGTGCAATGGCAGAAGTGCATGGTGTGGGGTGTTAGACTTCCCCGGCTCAGGGAGCAGTTTCAGGTACAACAGAAAAACCTCCTATATTTACCACTCTTTTGTAACAAGAGAGAAATGTGTAGGGGGTGGGAGAGGGAGGAAGAGTGGCCATAGGGCGGGGAGGGGAATAAACTATAGATCGAATGTCTCCAGCTCATCATATCAGATTTCTTTCCCACAATGAGCTACAAACAAATCACTCTGTTGCTTGACACAACAGAAATTTCCAAATTTTCCTTTGGGTCTTCTTGCAGAGTCAGTAAGGAGATAAGAAAGAAAGGGCTGAACTGGAAAGGAACAAGAGCTGCTCAGTTTTCAGCTTAGACACCTATTTGCTTTGTAACCATATTCAGCCACTTAAAGGAACTTGGTAAACTAGACAAGGATTTCCATCCATGAGAAAAATGTTGGGTGACAGGAGAAAAAAGGCTTGGTGGCTGATCCTGCATTTCCTGGTGTGACAAGGGTGCCCCGGCACCCCCACTCAGGGCTCGGACACCAGCACCTCCCCAGGGCAGGTCCCCGTACCTGCTGGCATGCAGCAAACCTGAGTGCACCACGGGTACACGTCCCCTCCGGCACAAGCACCACAGAAACCTCCTGGAGACTTGTCTGTCTCCCAGCCCAGGTCACCAGGCATCCAACAGGAGATTGACAGGCACTCCCTGACTCCAGAGCAGCACCAGGCATGTACGACAGGCACGAGGCTCATGTGGAGAGCATCCCCAGGGAAGGAGGGCAGAGTCCTTCCCCAGACTACTCACACCACAAACCTACAAGTTGTTGTCTGAAAAACATCTGGGAACAAGGAGGAACTGATTCCCAGCTTCAAACGTGTCTTTTAAGTCACACAGTCCACTTAAGAAAACCACCTTGTACCTAACACCCAGATTTTACCAAGTCACCAACTAAGGAGCTATATCCAAAAGGCATTCTGGTTTACATGGGAGCTAAGCATAACTAAATCTGTAAGACCTGTTCTTACTGAAAAAAATGTGGCGACATAAATTGAAAAAATAAAATTAATGTCCACTTGCATTTATATATGTTTACAGAAGCAGACAAAACGCAAACTGCTCCTCTGTCTTGCTGAGTGATGCTTCTAATCAAAATTTGAAGAAAAAAAAAAGACATTTGGAAGTGCTATAAACCCCTCAGCTATGAAAGACATGCAGAGAGTACTGCCAAAGAACAGTCATATTTATTATACTGAACTGATGTTTGCTCAATGAAGGATAAAGCTCAGAGGGCTATATAATTGGGATGCATATGGAATTCCAAGTCAAGGGCAAAAATAAATAAGTAAATGAGGAGGAGTAACACGAGAGAGTGATAAAAATAAATAAATAAAGAGCAAAAGTGTTCAGAACTACAGGTCCTAAAGAATAAAATAAAATAAATTACAAATTACAAACCAAAAGGCTTCCATCATGTATCTAAGAGGAATAGGCCTATTATGCCATTTAGGAACTAGAGTAAGAAAAACAGCCTTTGTATTTTTCTTTTTAGTTTTCACTATCCAAAGTGCAGTCTTAAAGGGAAAATATTTTTGTCTGCTTCAGGTTTGACCGAGGGATTGGAGGAACTTCCAAACGATGAAATTTGAAGATTGCAGACTTCAGCAAAAGAAATGATGCCCGCGGGTCCCACTGGGAAAGCCTGCCCCAGGGGTGACCACTGCCCTGCTGAGCTCTGCCCATGCTCCCCACCTGGGAGCAGTCAGACCCCTGGAGAAAGCCCCTGCACGAGACTGCTGGGAACTGGACAGCAAGCAGGTCTCTTTGCACATCCCTGTCCGTTCACCCGACGCTTCCAGACATAGAGAAGGTTTAATCACTGTTTTCTCATCTAAGAAAAGGGCCAGAGCTGGAAATCCTGGAAAACCTGGAATTCAAGCTGGAGCCATGGGGTGCTGGGGCTGCTCCGAGTGGCTCCCGAGCGATGGGTGAACGCGCTCGCCATGGGCGAGAAAGGGGCTTGCACGGGGAAGTGCCCTCCTGCAGCCCTGCCTGCCTCGCCAAACACCACCCTCACCATGGGGCCAGTATAACCTCAGGTCTCTAAGAACAGGAGCTTCTGTTATTGTCACTGTTTCCTTATTTTAACAGGAATATGTAGCTATATGGCTAAGCCATGATAAAATACAGAAACTCTACAAAATAACCCGACAAACAACAATTCGGTTAAGCCATTTCTTCAGCCACTTCCTCACATTTGTAATTTAGCCAGATGTTTCACATGGAAGGAGGAATGCCATTTCTACCAAGAGTAAGAATAGCCAGAAGTAAACAAAAAAACCCTCCTTTTCTAAATAAACCGGCTTCCTTTCCAGCTCTTGCCCAAAGGAGAGGAAACACCAGGTGTTTACAAATGTTGGATGACACAACACCCAACCCGCTTGCAGGGGAGCGAGGTGCTGGACATCTGCTACTCAGCACCCAGCCTGCCAGAGCCTCAGAGGGAACATGCTTGCAAAGAGTTATTTGGTGCTGCAATAACTCAAAACATCAAAAAAGCACAGCCCCTACAATCACCCTTTCGGTGGAAAAACCTCCGTTCTGGGTGAGCCAGGGCCAGACTAGTTATGTGCCGTGTTCCTCTGTTGCACACAAAATCACCGTCACCACAACTCCTATCTGTGTCCATGTATCAGCATAATACACCATTAAATTTTTTAGCATGTAAAAACTCACAGCATTATTATCAACTTTAATTTGTCATTATGAGTTTTTATGCTGCTTGGGATGTCTGTGTGTATTTACAGGCATGCCTCAATAGGTCAGAATTTCCCTGGAAAAGAAACATAGAATTATTACGGTTGGAAGAGACCT
>NW_009611375.1:0-19824 GCF_000690535.1 Cariama cristata
TGTCACCCCGAAGTGCGTGGCTTCTCCTGAAGACTTTCTCCTTTTCAGTACGCCCGGCTGTGCGCAGGAGCAAAACCACCCTGGTGGTTTTAGGGCTCCGTGAGCGAATCCGCCTGAAGGGAGTTCCGCTCTGGGGAGTGGAGCTGTCGGGCTGCGTGGGCGCCTGCAGGCAAGTCTGATTCGGGTTTGGTACCAGCCTTGCCCACCGTGATGTTCAACTTCCCTGTGGCCCCGTAGGATGTCCTGCAGAGCAATGCTTTCTTAAAGGGGGAATTCTCAAAGTTTCAAACTTCTTTTTTTCTTTTTTTTTTTTTTTTCGTATCGCTGCCTGCAGTCATTACATGTCTCAAAAAAAAAGCCATCTCCGTGACTCACAGCAAGAAATCATCTGAAATGTAAATGTATCCAAAATCTACCGGAGATGTTAGTTTTGCTGTCTTGATCTCAGAAATAAAAAAAAAAAGGTTCTCTGGGGCCATTGCCATCCCTTTTTGTGTATTTGAAAATACAGATCTATGAACTATGAAAACATTACATAAGACTATTTCTGTAATTCATATATAATAAGCCAGGCATAAAATTATTCTGATCCTTTGGGACGTAAACCACTTCAATTTTCTCAGTAGTCAAAGGGTTGTGTTTTGCCTCTTCCTTTGGCTGGTATGTGAAGCCCACCAAATACTTTTTTTTTTTTAGGTTTTCATCAGATTATTTTTCATGTTTTCTGTGAAGCGCATGAGTCCATGGCTCATCATAATATTTTCCTAGTAAATATGGTTCACAGATGAAATTACGGGCCTGCTGAGGTCTGTGAGAATTTTGCTGTATATTTCAACAGAACCAGGATTTCATCCAGTTTTTTTAAACAAGTTGCTTTGTGCTAAAAACTTCAGTAATAACTTTCTGACTCTGCCTGGGAACTAGTAGGGAAATTCTGTTTATGAACTGATGTGGAGATTCTTAATTTATAGCAGAAAATGTATAACCAAAAAAATTACAGCTTAATTGTATGAAATAATAAAGCTGAAAGCATTTACACTTCCCTATGAATGGTTGCTAGTATTAATCCATAAAATTCCTAATCTGTTTTAGATGATGAGATCCCAGGCTGTAGATAAACCACATATGAGGTGATATGAATGTTAGGGCCCAATTCTGCTCCTGTTTGAAGTCAGCAATAAAACTTCTCTTGGCTTTAGGACTAAGAGCTTACAGATGATGAAAAGTAGAACTCAGCTTAGTGGTGAAATATGGAAAGAATAGATTTTTGAAGTATCGTGCTACTTTTAAAAAATAAATATCAATTCTATCAGATCTCTTTGGATCTGAATGTAGTAAGTGGGAGTTGACCATTTTGGTTATAGTCATCTGTTTGTTCAAAGGATTCTCAAAAGGATTCCAGTTATGCCAGTGTAACAGCCAGTATCAAGTACTGAAAACTTTGCAGAAATTTGGAATACAAGCTTTTACAGCCTGATTCCTCCCAGCTCCTACCCAAGCTCCAGAGTTATTATTTCTGCAGAGTTATGGCTGTGACAAGGAAAAAAACATTTACTTCAGGAGAGATTTCTTCTTGGTGAAACTTTGGGTATGGTAATACCGATTTAGCTACTTGTGCTCTGTGTCCTATTTTTTTCAGTAACAAAAAAAAAAACCTGCTAAGGATACGTTCACAAACACTAACTCACAGATGGATGAACCACTCTAGTCCCTAATGTGAGCAAACAGAGGTGTCATCTTCTCTCCTAAGCGAAGGCATTGCCTTGGGACCAGAGGTGGTGCAGGGTGCCCGTGCTGTGTTTTGGCTGCGTTCCTCACTGAGGCATGCCACCTCATTTTCTTTTGTATTTTGCATTTTTAAAAAACAATCTCAATTTTTTAAATAAATGTTTAATAAGTTACTATTAAAAGAAGGTCCTGCTTGAGCTGCTGTAGGGATCATGAAGTTTACACAGCCTCTTCTGTGGGTGTGTGCTTAAACTCTAATTATCCCTAAGTGATTGGATTACTTTTACTTTCAGATGTGTGTTTTGGAAGTGACCATAACAAATGTTTTTTGCTGAGTTGCTAATCTTCATTTGAATCACAGTTTCTTTTATAAGCATGTAATATAGCTTCCACCTTTAAGGCTGGAAACCAACTCAGTGAAAAATTACCTTTCCTCCCCCCGTTTAGGATTATATGGAAACACACGCTTGCATATCCTTAGGGTTAAGCACATGCTTCATAAAGATAAATGAATCTGGGATACAGATCTTACAGTAGTAAACATTACCATCAAATTTTCCCCAAATTCCCATCTCAAAGTACACCTCATTTTGACATGACTAGACCTTACTGTGTCATCAATTGCATTTATGGGAAAAAAAAATTAAAAAGGGGGAGGAATGTGGAGGTCATCAGTTTTAGAAATAAAAGTAGTCCAGGCATATGCATGTTGGTGGAACTTCAACTCAGTTATGGGACACTGAACAAACACCTGAAATTTCCTGGCCCTGCTTATAAACTAGCAATTTATTTTCAATTGCATGCAATGGTGCTTTTTTTTTTTTTTTTTTTCTTTTAAGGGTCTGGCACCATGTTGAGTAAATAAAGTGCATATTAAAATACTGTCTAAATACAGCATGGGTATACAGTCACTGGAGAATAGTTTTGGAAGGAGTCATTCTGGTCTCTTGAGGAAATAAGCAGTGGTTTATAACTCTTTAAAAAATTATTTTAAAGACAAATTTAAAAAAGAAACATGTTTAAATAACATTCAGGTTGTAACAGAAACAGGGAAAAACCAGCAAATGTGAAGTCTAAGCTGACACTTGAAATGATGCGGCATTATTCTTCAATTAGAATTCCCAAGTTTTTTTTTTGTTCTATGTCAGAGCCTTAAGGTTATTAAAATTGCATGTTCTGTACCATATTTCTTTTAGATATTAAAAGCAGGCTTTCCAAGTTGTCTGTTGGAGTTGGCAACAATGTCATTCTTACATCCCTCGCTTGAAGCCTGAAGCTTCTGCCAAACATAGGACATACTGGTACAGAAACATAACTGAATGAAATGAATGCATATATTTATCATATGTATTACAAACCCTAGGTCCTCTAATAATCTGCAAACAAACACTTAAAATATTAGATCCACAAGCGAATCCCTGAATTCAGTGGAACCCACCTATGATACTTTTCCACTGCAGTAATTCCTTTCCCAGCCTGTTTGGTGAGAAACACTTTTTGAACAGCATAATATAACATTTATTTTCTCCGTGTGACTGGAAAGACCTAGTAACTGAGAGATTAACAGTTGTCTTTTATAGAAAATGGTACTTACCCTGAGCCTCTGCCGAGTCTCTAGGTGGCCCTTGGAGCATTGGCGTTTGGCTGCTTTCCCGCCTAGTTGTGTGGTCTCCGGCAGAGCAGATAAAGCCATCCAGGATGGTGCCCTTGGTTTCACATGTTTCTTGGCTGGTAACACAAGCAGGACTCTTCAGTTCAAACACTAATCTGTCCCTTACTGATAAAATGAGTCAAATAAAGGTTACAACCACAGGACTCCAAGCAGGTAGAAGACAACAACTTTGTCTTTTTTCTTTTTCTTCATAATTCTTCCCCTTTTTAATGCATGTGCTTTTCCACAGTTCTCCTACTTTGCGGGGGTTTTTTTGCAAGCAGTCCCTCATTTCTGGTGGCTTCTTCCAAGCTCCCACAGGGAGGGTCCCCTGAGAGCCTTACTCCCCGATCTGTCTGTTTTGCTGCCACATCCCTGGCTTTCCAGAACAACATGGAGACCATGGTACTTCTGGAAGGAGGAAAAGTGTGACAGCTGATGAGTTTCTTCTCAGTTTGGTGTCTTGAGCTGACTGAGCAGCCACAAGAACTCAGAGGTTTGGGAAGTCGCAGAAATGGTGGAATAAGAGAGGCAAGAAAGGCTGTTCCTATGCTATTAATTAGGTTTGGAGCAGTTTTGAAGAAGCTGATAGTCTCCACTTACTGCACTTCTTGAAGTGGTTTTTTTTGTGTACACAAACTACATGATACTTAATGTCATATATGAAACTCCGCTGTCCTCATATGTCCTTTCAGTATCATGCTATATATAATGAATAAAATTCAGAGACATGAAAAATTCTTAACGCTGTGACTGCATCTGTATAACTTCTCTCAAGGATTCAGAGTAATGTGCAAGAAGGTGTAATTTGAAATTACAGATGCATCTGTTTTAATCTATACCTAAATATTCTCTTATGTTAGCTGCCTGTCTTGTTGCACATCTCTTACCTTGAGCATCATTACACTCAGACACATTGGACCACTTCAGAGGTGCAGTGTGACAGAGCTCAGGATGCTGTAATTCAGACAACAGGTGGATATAGCATGCACATTATATTCTGGACACGTTATGCAAGAAACTGTACAGAGCTTCAGAGTCTGACTAAGGAACACATAACTAGAGTAGATCTCCTGAGTCAAACAGTTTAGTCCTCTGGTATTGTAGATAGCTGTGTCATATAGATCCTTGTGTGGCATAAAATCGGTTCTTCCACCAGTGCAAGTCAGGAGCAACCTTCCTAATGTCAGTGAACTATCCAAAGGGAACGAGAACTCCTGACTAGGGTAATATACTTGGAGAAAAGAGCTGGAAAAAGATGCATGCTACACAAAATAAAATTCTGTTTGAACCTACTTTAGCCTCTGACTTTCCATCACTGTATATGAAAGCTTTTATCACTTGGTAATTTGGAAACAGCTTTCCAGCTGGTAAAAGCTAAACGCTTATCTTTTGTAAGTGTATGTGCACACACACACACATTTCTTTTATGGTACTGAAAATTTACTGCATACTTGGCTTCTGTTGATATCTGAAATCCCCAACTGTGCTTTATTCCCTCAACTTCCTCCGTATAGGATGGTCCGCACACTGTATGCCGTCGGTGCTGTGTTTCTTCTGATGGGATTTCTGCTACCGACAGCAGAAGGGAGAAAGAGGAATCGTGGATCTCAAGGTGCTATCCCTCCGCCTGACAAAGATCAGCCCAATGATTCGGAGCAAACGCAGACACAGCAGCAGTCGGGCTCTAGGCATCGAGAACGAGGAAAAGGCACCTCGATGCCTGCTGAAGAGGTGCTGGAGTCTAGTCAGGAGGCGTTGCACATCACTGAGCGTAAATACCTAAAGCGGGATTGGTGTAAAACTCAACCCCTCAAACAAACTATCCACGAAGAAGGCTGCAACAGTCGTACCATTATCAACAGGTTCTGCTACGGCCAGTGCAATTCCTTTTACATCCCCAGGCATGTCCGTAAAGAAGAAGGCTCCTTCCAATCTTGTTCCTTCTGCAAGCCCAAGAAATTCACCACCATGACTGTTACACTCAATTGCCCTGAGCTTCAGCCCCCAAGAAAGAAGAAAAGAATTACCCGAGTCACGGAATGCCGGTGTATATCTATTGACTTGGACTAAACCGAGACAAAGGTAGCGGTTGCACGCTGACTGTACACAATCCTTGCCAGCGTGAGAGTGAGTGGCATGAACTGGCATACCTTCGGGGCTGGACAAAACTGAAAGGAACCTAGTGAATTACCTAAACCAAGGAAAAAAACCAAAAAAAAACCACTAAGAAAAAAATCAGTGTAAGGGAAGGGCACGCATGTGTGTGTTTGGGTGTAAGGGAGAAAATGGATGTATACAAGCAAATATATGAATGTTCACTGCGACAAAAAATTTTAACAAAGGTATGAAATATAAAAAAATTCTATTTACCCACAGTCATGAATTAGGTTTCCTAGTGTATATTCACATTTTTGCCGCTTGCTGGGAAAGTGGAGCTGTGGCTTTTGCTAATGTTCACCTGCCATGCTATTTGCTTTTACTGTATTAAGAGAAACATCAGAGTGCGAGGACAATATGTTTGAAAGCATGAATCTATTCTTAAATACAAAGTAGGCAAAAAGCAGTTTAAAGCATAGCAAAACCATCACTGAAAATAGCAGCCGTATCTAGAGTTTGTAACATGCTGCTTCAAAAAAAAGAACTGTAATCCAAAAGCCATGTCTGGAGAACAATGGGGGGACGTGGGAGTGTTGAAAAGCTGCTATAGGTGGATGGAAAACAGAGCTACAGCAAGTTAGAAAGCAAAAGGCCAAAGTAAGTAGATGGGGAGAGTACAAAAGGGAGTAGGAAAAGGAATGATACATAAATAGGAAGACACAGAAGAAGAGATAATTGTCTTCTGTTTATGTTTTGCTTTAATTTATATACCTAGTCATATATTACATAAATTAAAGAGAAACTATATACAAGGCTATAAATGTACTTCTGAATTCTGATGGCTCTCTAAATCAATCAAAACCCATTCTTGTGCCACTAGGTCCATTTGATGTCTTGTATTTCTGATATCAGTTATCCTTCATATCTACATATATATGTATATGCAGTATCTTTTAGTCATTGGTATCTATACACACACATACAATGAGTGTGCATACTCCATCGTGTGTATCCGAACTCTCTCCTTCTCTTTTTCACACGCATACATAAAAAACATACATAACCACAGCACAAAAATCTTGCTAACCAAGATCAAGTACAGAATGGCAGTAATTTAGTACATAAAGAGCAAAGCAAAAATTAAAACAAGCATCATGTGACTGCAAATGCAATAACCACACAAGAGACAAAAGACACGACATTCATGACTAGTAAACATTGCATTGTTATTGTTATTTTAGCTTTGCCACAGGCATGCAGTTTGTTGAAAAAGAGATGTAGAACTTTGCCAGCAATAATCCTCTTTTTATATCTTTTACCACAGACTTGCAGTTAAACTGAATTTGGACTAAGTAAAGAGAATTTCCTGAAAATTAAGGGCTAAGCGCCCCTCTCATTTTGGGGAAAAAAAAACAAACATAAAAGGGGACACACTACTTCCAGCAGCTTGATGAATCTCACCTGTGAGGTTATCCTGCCTTCTCTTTCCTTCAGGATTAGGAGCTTAAACTTGATCAGGGCTGTAGGTTTTGGCAAGAGGGTAGAAGGTCCTGCAAAAGAAGTTGGTTTAGTGAGGTGGACCCTGGGCCATTGCACCAGAGAGGCAGCCCTTCCATGCATGTTGCCCTCGCTTTCCTGCGCACTCAATGGGGAGCCTGGGGGTTGTCTCGCTGGCCGCATCTCATACCACATGGTGTGCAGACTCCTCATGCTGTCCTGGGTGGTGGCTTTGCAAGGGCACTTTCCAGCCGGGTGCTGAAGAGCTCACAGGGTGCTGCACACCTTGTGCCTGCGGGACCTCGACAGCTGGTCCTGCCCGGTGGGGTACCAAAGGCAAGGCGTGTTCCTATGCCAGAGTCAGTTCTGGGCCTGAAAGGAACCCTGACATCGCTGATGTGAGTGAAACGGGAGTTAGGTCCACATTAATTGTATGATGGGGCTTGGGTAGTCCAGGACTCAGTTTCCCCATTCAGCAGCAGTACTCTCTAGTATCCGCTGTCAGTGTAACACTGCTCTCTCGCACCGGCTGCCTCTCTCAGCCACAAGGTGATTATCTCAACAGCATTTCTGTCCACTGAAAGCCAAGGAAGACATTTCTGTTCTTACTAACATGTCCAAAGGGAAAAATGTACAGCGAGTGGCATGTCACAGATGCATCCCGCTTGCCCTCTTTATATTAGATGCCCCAGCTGTTACGCAATGCATCACGCAGTTATTGGCGATATACTGCATCTCTGAAGTTAATAGAGTTTTACTGTAAAATCCACTGCTGTGAGGTCTGCATTTGTAAGATTAAGAGATTGCAACTCATTGATTGATATTATTAAAATGCATTTCATCTGGTATACTCTCACTCAGCAGGTTTGACACATTTCTTCATGGATTTTAAAATCCAATTTTAAAATCTGGAATTACAGGAAGTAGATTTCCACCGTGTGGAATGTGAATAGTTAAACAGAAAGATATGGATATTTAATATTATTAATACAAATCCTCTTTCACTGATAATAGGCAGGGGTTGTTTCCCTTTAATTTACTTTTTTTGAGTTGGTTTGCAGGGGAAAGGGCCGATCTCAGTCATTGCTGAAAGTTTTGTACTAGCTAGGGTTTCTGTTCAAGAAATGGGAACACCTGGAGAATGAATTTTTTTCTTCATGTGAAGTTGACAGCAAAACTCTCGTCGTCTTTTATAGAGACTGCTATGTCCCTAAACCCTTAGCCGTTGAGCAGAGCTTCAGACATTACTTACTGCTTTATTTAAGATTAGGCTAACATTCTGAAGGAAAATTGATAAAAGTTTTACAAATCTTTATGTTCTAAAAGTAGCCTGTGCATAGATCATGACAGAACTCCCCTTGAGGCAGATCAGCCCCCCAATATGTAAATTTTATACAAAGAACTTTTATGAATTGCTAGTTATTGCCTGAGAGTAAGAAAGTTCTACTAACTTACAATTATATGAGATATTTAATATCAACCACAATATGTATTTAAATGTCTGCTTTATTCTAAAAACAATGGACTATATAACCTAAGGCTGCAGTAATTTCATGCTCGGTCTCACAAAGCAAAACGTGGTTTAAAATGAAGTTTTAATTATTTTGTAACTGAATAGAATTGGAGTTTTTTCTTCCCAGCATCTTGTACGTCATTTTAACTACTAGTAACAAATAAATAAAATACCATCTCCAGCCCATGTCTATTGTGTGTTTTTTTGTTGTTTTTTTTTTTCTTTTTTTTTTTTTTAATATTTCTTCCTTAAGTTTCCAGCTCTTTCTGGATCTGTTGTACTTTGCTCTGACTTCTGTGGCTTCTTCTAATTATAAAAGGGCTTACATTATGACAGTGAGACACAGAGGCAAGCAATGGCACCATCATTCAACACGGCTACTTCAATAAGGTTTTTAAATGAGATCTGTCACTTCCCCCTTACCCTTCCACAATTTATAGAAGGAAAATCTCAATCTTTACTTGCACTTTCCCCCTTGTAGACCATACAGTGGCAGTTCAAAATATAAATCAGCCTTGAATTGTAGTAGAGTTAAAGCTGGAGTCAGCATACCTGCCTTACACCTTATCTCAGTTTTATGTTTAGCAAGCAGCTTACTCCCACTTCTAGAAAAAAAGAGTAAGGAACACCTTTACAATACAGGACATTCTAAGCTGTAAACAGGAACAGAGGAGATGATTAAAAATAATTACAAAAGAGAACAGGAAGATTTGTCCCTGCTGGCAGCACTTTAGCAAGGCCAGGGTTGAGGAAGGACTGCAACCACAGAGAACAAGTTTCTTTGAACTTTCAACCCTGCAGGTGGGAAACAGGCAGTAGTGCTATAAAGTTTACCTTTCCAACCTGCCGCCTTGTCAGATGTCTGAGGGACTTGGTCAATTGTTGCAGACCCCTGTGCAGTCCTGCTGTCTGCAGTAGCGGTGCAGTGTCCGCTCTTGTGAAGAAAGCTGCTTTGACGGGGATCACCATCTTGCTGAACTGAGAACCGTCTCTGATTTCACACAGAATTATAGAATCGTTATGGTTGGAAGAGACCTCAAAGATCATCAAGTCCAACCGTATACCCAATGCCACCATACCCACTAAACCCACTAAACCATGTCTCGAAGCGCCACATCTAAACGTTTTTTGAACACCTCCAGGGATGGTGACTCCACCACCTCCCTGGGGAGCCCATTCCAATGCTTAATGACTCTTACAGTGAAGAAGTTCTTTCTAATGTCCAGCCTGAACCTCCCCTGGCACAACTTGAGACTGTTTCCTCTTGTTCTAAACAATGTTACCGTGGAGAAACATAAACATCTGAGCAGTGATATAAGCCTAGTAATTTTCAGCTGTACACCTTTTAGTTCAAAAGAATGAATGACATATAGTCAGATATACAGTTGTTTGAGGGAGCAGCATGTAGTGTTTTCCCATGGCACATGGAGCTAACCGGAGAAAATGGTCAGATGTCCCATTTCCAGCTCTGAAAAGCTGGGTGCTGGTGAGATTTGATGTGTTCTTCCTGCATGCAGTAATGGAGCTGAGCAGTCTTGTAGTACTGGTTGTTTGGGGTCTTTTAGAGTTTTTTGGTTTAGTCTTCCTTCTTTTCTAGCTTTTTTGTGTTTCTAAAACTTACTGAAAGGCTAATAACATTAAAATAATTATTTTTGGAAGGCAATTTACTTTTTCTGGTCTGAGATATGGGCACAGTTGGACAGAATAAGTTTCCTTGAGAAGATGTGCATATATATCTTTATTTGAATATTTAAAACAGAGAGAAAAACCTCCTGGACTTACGTTTCTAGTACTCTGTAGTACCATGGTCTTACTATTTATACACTAAGAACCTCAGACATTCATTATAATTTACGTTTGGCCTACATACCAGCTTTGAATTGAAGACACGTCTACTGGGAAGTCCTGTGTGCTTTATAGACAGTTACACTGATCAAAAGAAGGTAACAGAGAGAAAAGTCACACACCTTAATCAACTTTCAGGGACACAGATAGAAATACGATTATTTCTTTTCTCTCTCCCCGGTGAGGTAGGCTAGATTTCTGTTCGGGATGTCTGTGTGCTCTGTCATCCATGTGCTGCGCAGTTGATTCTCACACACGTTACAGGACTGAGGCATCAAGAGCCTGTCAGATTTGCTGAGCATGTGCGAGACATCTGAGCAACACATGCGCACAGTAGGTACGGTGCGTCCTGGACGGGTCAGCGGAACAGACAGCATCGTGGCTCCGCTCCAGCTGCCTGTCAGCGGTGGTGCCTGGCTGGGAAGAGGGACCTTGCATTTGCAAAAATGATGCAGCAATTTAACCTTGTAATTTACCTTCTCCTGAGCAGACAAAAAAAAAAACAAAACAAAAAGAGGAGCACTGGAGAACTGTACTCTTGGGGGCTGATGTTTCTTTGTGCTATCCAGTGTACAGGAGTAAACCTAGAGTTGTTAGTCCCAAAAGGTTTCCTAAAGGAGAAGCACCAAGTCACTGGTAGAAGACTGAGACGAAAATGCTGGTTTACATAACCCAATGATCCCCTTACACACTCTTCCTTTGCTTTTAAAAAAACATATATCTTATTCTCTCCAGATAACTCAAACCTGCCTTAGAAGCCACTTCGTTAATTACTGAAATACAGCAGTCAATATCAGCAGATAATGAAGGTCCAAATTTTTTTCTGAGTCATTCTGCTTATCTGGATGGTTGTGCTAACCAAAGGCTTCTGAAGGGAAGAGCTGCATCATTTAAAATTTCAGGGAGTGAAAAAATTAATGTGTATTTGGATTCAGTGAAAACACTGAAGATATCACTGGTACATAATTTTAATAACCATCAGACCTTGGCCTTAAGGTGTCAAAAATGTTAACCATAATAAGATTCAGACACCTTACTTTATTGTTTGGGTTTTTTTTATCAGCTGAGACTGAAAGCAGAAATAGACAGCAACGTACAGGTATCATAACGGATCCCAGTGCAGATTTTTGATGCTACCTTGTAATGCAACTTCATAAAAACATCTGAAGCCTGTCTGCACTGCCTGCCTGGGAATGTAGCTCATGACTTTAAGGTGCCCTTTGACAATGTGTGGCTTCTGGCTGCCTGAATTCCTCCTCTAGCTTTTATGGGTCTGAAGGGAGGAGTACAGAAATTTTAACTGTCACTTGCTCTCTTTCCTGTTATTTTCTAAAAATATTGGAAATAAAATTCATAATCTAGCTTTTTTGAATGATCAAGGAGCAAGATATGAGGATTAAATTATATACTGACATAAAAGAACAATGTTTGGGATCGCATTAGAAAAAACAAACTTCTGAGTTGTGATAAGCAGTAACTCCTCCTTGCTGTGACACAGATGTAAATCAGATAGCTTGGGGATGAATCAAATGGAGAAGTTACAGTGACTCCCAATAAAAGTTCTGCAAATAAAATTTGAAATTGCCATGTTTGCATTTCTTTTTTAAAGAATGCCTTGTGGAAACAGCCATATTCCAATTCGTATTACAACAGATAAAAAGAACAAAGGTTAAAATAATATCTACATCTCTCTCTAGAATAATTGAGAGCTATTTCTTATCATTCTGTCTACTCATATCAATATGGATTCCAGCAAGAATGCAATTGGAAAGAATTAATTTGTCAGTTACAGCTCATCTGGGACAGCAACACTCAAATTCATTAACAATAATTTTATAGTTATTGCATGGCATCAGTACAGAGCACTGTTCAGTTTGTTTGATTTATTCAATGATGAATTTGCAGACCTTAATATTGTTTTTCCTTTAAATTAATCTTTACTGAATTTCTATGTTTTGTAATTAGTTTGTTGAGGTATAACGGCGCAGTCTTTTCTGTATTTAAGAAAAGAGACATTCTCAATCTTGGCTTTGTATTAGTGTATTCAAAAATTGTGCTATATAGATGTAACATATATGTATTTATCTCTCTAAACAAAGGTATCAAAAGCCTAGGAATGCATTAGATATATATTTAGAAGTCTGAAAAATGTACATTTGGTAAGTTTATACATAAAAGTATAAGCCAGCGTGCCAAGCTT
Organism: Cariama cristata; assembly: GCF_000690535.1. Lineage (NCBI taxonomy): Eukaryota > Metazoa > Chordata > Aves > Cariamiformes > Cariamidae > Cariama > Cariama cristata. Next base: position 12,535 of record NW_009611375.1, read on the forward strand.
CTTAACAGCATACTTTGAGTGGTTAGTATAGAATAAAGTCAACAACGATAGTAATTACAACAGGACGCATGAAGAATTTATTTTTCAAGGAGGAGGACAGGGTTGTGTGTACTCAGTAAAGTTTATTTCTAGACAATTACACTTAATGGCAAAGATGAAGGCTAGCTGAACCTCTCTCCTTAGGATTTGAAGGACCTTGAATGTTCCTTAAGAAACAGATGTTCATGAGGAACAGGTATTTCCATTTTTGTTGTTAATTTGTTTTAACTCCAAATTAATGAAGAGACTAGAATTTGGGTGTTAAGTTAGATCTAGCAAATAAAATGGAGAAAGAAAACTATGTGTACAATGGAAAGAACTTACTGAATGGATCTAAATCCTATGCTAGGTAATTTGATCTAATTTTTGCAGAAAGGCAAATGCCAGATGTTTGCTCCACTTTGATCTTAATAACACTTTAGGCTGCAGACAATAAGATTGGTTTAAAATTTATTGTCTCTTTGATTTCTCCATTCTAATGCTTTTTAAATTCTTTACACAAGACAGATCTATATATAGGCAACTGGGGTGGCATCAGAAGCGTTGTATACTTAAGACATTCTTGAAAACCTCAGTGTGGAACAGTGTTTGCTGTTTTATGCATCAAAACAAAGCCAGATTTTATACAAGCAACATTCAATTTTCTTTTTATTATAACATCTCTTTTTATTTTGCATATGAAGTTCTGACTGTCGCATCTGCAGCACAGCTCCTTATATGCTTTTATCTTTCAATAAGCTTATTAAAAGTCAAGACAATATATTAAATCAACATTAAGCGGCAGGAGTTGAAAGTTAAGTTAATCCATTCCCTTGCATTGGGAGTGTAATCTACATAGATCTTTAATTTCACGATTAAATTGCTTTTAGGATTCTTTTTGTACAGAATATGCTTTAAAAGGAGAGTTGCCACTGAATGGACACCAGTGAAAGCCTCTGAAAAACCATAACATCCAAGAGGCATCCAACTTGCCTTCAGTTTGGATCTTCACGTTCAAGGAGGCCATTGCTCTGTGAATGTGAGTTGAACTCAGCTTACGGCTGCTTATTAAGTGGCCTCAGGTTTCTATCATCTCATATATTCATTATTACTGAGAAATAATGAAAAGCAAGTGAGACTGAGAACAAATGGTAAAGCAAGAATAATGATTAAAAAGAAACAAATAGAAAAAATCCTGGTATGCAGCCTGAATGTCTTATCATAATTCTCTGGCATAGTTCAGAGCCATCTGTCCCTTAGATCCATGCATGATTGTTATCACTCTGCTCAGCCCAGTAGTTTGAAATTTCAAGAAATCAGAGCCAGTTTTCCTCCGAAGGAAATTCTGAACTTTGTCTGCTGATGAAACTGCTGTCTCTCAGCCAACTGAGAGAGCAACTGCCCTTGCAGGGCTTTTTAAACTGGCGGTGTCAATGGGCCATCAGAAGTTGGCAGCCTCCCTGCTCCTGTACCACCAAGTTTAGTGATTGCAACAAACTCCTTTGTAAACCAAAAGAAGAATTCCTTCCTTTAGAGTCAAATATTTTAGTTCATTACCAACCCCAAAACATTATACACAGATACACAGTAATAAATGTTCTTCTCTTCCTATCACATAACCATGACAAGTGAGAAGACTTCCCATTACATCACCCCAAGAGAGAAGCTGGGTAAAGCAAAAATCTCTTCCAATGAGAATTGCCTTAGGTTCAAATGCATATTCACATCTTTTCTTCTTTATTTTTGCTACATCTCCAGAGCTGAAACATCTTTAATGTAGTCTAGTATCTTTATTTATCACAATTACATTAAATACTGTTTGCATAATTCCAAGGCACATTTTTTCAATACTCTCCTTGACATAATATACCACCTGTACCATTAGAAAAGGGGCTATTTGAAAAGACTGGACAACTAAGTCACAAAACATAGGGAGGTTTAAATGGCATTTGATTTCAATTAAGAGGTGTGCAGAAGCACAGATTTCCTAAAAAGGCACGATGTTATGAGACTCTGAAAATCTTTTGCAACACTAGCCTTTGTGCATCATAGTTGAAAGGTGTGCAAATGCTACCCAATGAAATTTAATGGAAGCCACACAAGGAAAGATTTTAGCCTCGACATTTATCTTTACCAACACATGGAACCACCTTGATCTGTTTTACTGTTGGTGAAAAAAGAAGGTAGTGTCTATTTCACAGGAGAGGATAGGAAGTAAGAGTCAGTGTGATGGATGGTGGAAAGAAACAGAGGGCAAGAGGGAAAAAATATGAGCGTTAGGTACTGATCTCAAAGATGAGGTCTAGTCTGCTGTCAGAATGTGTATCGATGGCTTATTAATAACAGGAGAGATGTATTGGCATTAGTGTGAAAGGAGAAGCACACTCAGTTTGTATTGTGTTGTCAGAAATAAGCCATCTGTGTAGAGTACAGTTTATATTTGTTAGATATGAATAGAATATGCAAACACAAATCAAGTACAGATCAATTCCTGTGAAAATATTCACTCACCTCAAGGCATTTATCCATCAGATGACACTGCAGTAACTTCTGCCATCCCTATCAAATCTGTCACACTCACTGGGGGCATAGCTGCACTTCAGTGTAGCATAGAAATCCCAGATAAGTTTTAACCTCATGAGTATGGTTGCCAGCAATAATTTAATTGCAAAAGCTTGAAGGTTACTCTTTAATTAGCATCATTCAGTAGGTGAGACAAACCCTGTTTTCTATTCCAGAATGGGGAAAAACAAGGGTTATCAGGGAAATTTTCCTGTAATCTTCTATAACGATTACATCACAACACTGCTGAGCACACCAACGTTTAGGAATGACATCCTGTTCTCTCTCCAGTTCTCTTCCCATTTAACCTGCCTGTCCCAACAGCAGCCTGGCTTCTGTCTGGGGCTGACACACTGGGAAAAGGAAGAGTAAAATCACTTGGTGTGATGACACTGAGGAGGGTGTTTACGCTGAGGGGAACTCCTGCAAAGTGGGGTTTGCTGATACTTCCATTTTGTCCTTGCTGGCAAGGGAATGGATTCAGGGAGGAGTGCAATATCAGAAATGTATCTGCAGGGCATCCTTGACACAAGTTCAACAGCTTGCTGCTGAAATCTCTCACTGTCAGTGCCAGTACAACCAACATCTCCTGGGAGACAATGTGGTTTATTGCTGCAAGCCCAGATTTTTTGTGATATTTAGGAAATGCTTCATTCAATGTTGCAACGTTGCTTGATTTAGGCACATAAGTCTCATTCTTGTCCCAAAAATCAGGGTTCGTTGACCCGATGTCCAAGCAAATAACACAGAGTCAAGGTATTAGCTATTCATTAGCAGTTCTGTGCAGAAAGGGGTGGGAGGGGGTCATCCCACAAAGCTAGCACATGAAAATCAAATAGATAAGCATATTTATACAATTCTATCCAGGTAATATTTGTGTAATGAATCTACATCACTACTTGGCTAATCTATGATTGGTTTAACTTTCTCTCGTCTGGAATTAAAGGTACAGTGCATTTTAAATGTGTTGCGCATATTCAGTGGGTAGGGGTCTTTACATGGAGGCAGGTAGCTTTAGTACTGGAGGTGTGGTTTTGATATTATAATGAGCTAAGTTCACCTCAGGGACATATTTCTAGCTGGTTCATATAGTATAGCCAAGTTTCTTGGGCAAGCAGCCCACTAAAGTTTTCTGGTCCCTGGTTTCAGATCTACTTGTTCCTTTAATCCTATTGTCTTGTCAAGAACCGTTCTACCCAAATGATTTACATCAGTTCCTTGTCTTTGTTAGAAATGTCACCCATAAAGGTTTTGACATCAATTCCTCGACATTATAATCTCCAGTGACTTGCAATAAGTAAATTGTTCTTTGATCTATTATTTCTTTTCCAAATAAAATTAATTTTGGGTGGTATGTTTTGGTCCTGAATTTTTCAGATTTCAGAGGCTTAATTAATTCAATTTGCTGCTGAACAACATACTGCCTGATAGCTATGGAAATAGGTTCTCCGATTTGTGGATTGTGCCTCTAAGAATAAACTAAGCATAGAGTCTATTCAAGTGAAATGTTACGAAGGAGGTACAAGCTGTAGCCTTTCCTCAGGGCTCATTGTTGGTACAGTGATGTAGAGTTTGTATACAGTTTTCATTCAGGTTAAAACAGCCTGGAAGCTGGGGTGGCAGCTCCAGTTTTTCCAGCATCAACCTTAGTCTGTTTGACTTTGCATAAAAACCTAACTTTACAGCACAACCTTGGACAGGACTTGTTTTATGCAGACGGCACAAGCTGCCGAAGCTTCTATGTAGGGCTGTGTTTGGGGAAGGATTTCCATAATGTAAGGCCTGGAGTGCTTATTAGCCTCTGAGTTGAAATCGGATGTTACTCCCTGAGGCACAGGTCAGCACATCCGTCATGCATAGACGAGACCGTCTGCTCCTCTCGGTTGGAGAGGGATGTTATTTTCTTAAGGAGCAGGATGTTATTCCTAGAGGTCTGCCCCTTGGTAGGGTCAAGAGTAATATTTTATGGTTAATGTTTATGATTAATTTTGGCTGTGGCCTTTCCTTTCAGAATTTGTATGGTGTCAGTTCAAGTTGGTAAGGGGGAAGCTTGACAAGGTTAAGGCGTGAACCGTATACTCACTTTTCCTTCCAAAGCAAATACTACAACAACAATGCACATGGGAACCAAGCAGCACATTCCTAAATCAAACCAGAAGATTCACACAGGGAACTAAAACAGTAGGGTCCAAGAGGGTGGTTTGTGCCTTTTTTTTTTTTTAGTCCAAAGGATACATTTTCAGAAGGATGCCTTGGGAATTAGCTCAACACAATCCCAGGGGCAAAAAGGGCACTTTGGCATCAGATTTCTTGTGCTCACATTACTTAAAAATTAATAGTGCCTTTGCCCCTTTTCTTTCAAAAAATGTCTGCTAAAGTAAGGTGAATGATTCTCAGCTGTTCAATACTGCTTCAAGGAAAGGACACGCTAGCATCACAGTGTGATGCAAGTTTATATTGAATCTTGCTTTTGGAAAATATCCAGATTTTTCTGCCTGGCTTTGAATAGGATCTTTAGATTCGTATGCAAGTTTTTCTCTTTTTAAGAATTTTAACTCTTTTCTCAGCTGCTGGAAACTGATTTCCCTTCATGTTTTTTCTTAATGTAATAGTTTCACAATAGGCTTGCAGATGGATTTGGTTTAATATTTTAGAAGACGCTTAAGACCAGAAGAGTTAGGAAACTTCTTTTAAAATCTCAAGGTGTTCTTTTTGTTGTCAGGACATGGTGTATGGTCCCATAATATGCTTTCTGTGACAGCATCACCAAACAGAGAGCAATGAGTAGAAAGAAGATGTATTCTTTTGATATTGTGAAAACTTCCAAAAATATGCTATGTAGGTAAGCAAGAAAGATGACAACTTCAGAAGTGTGTGCATGACGCAGTCTCAGAAACCCATCTTGGATCTGCATTGTCATTTTGGAGTTTTGGAATGCATCATCCAAGGGGGGGTAGGGGGGGAAGACCATTATATGAGAGTTTCTGATGATGACTTCAAATCAGGAAAAGAGAGGACAAAATTCACATGGTGAAACACCTTCTCTTTCTCTCTGTCTTCTCTCTTATTCATCCTCTAGGAACTAATTTCTGTAGTCAGAGAATACATCTCACACTGTGCTTTCCTTTAAAATTCGGAGATCTTTAAAAGTCTTTCAAATCTTTAAAATCACTGAACTTCAGACCCTAAGGGTAGCAATGTTTGGGAATGCATACACCTCAAACATCTGAAAGCATTTTGTGATCTATAATTAAAACCCTATTATACCACATCACCAATGCACAGCCTCTTCAGAACATTTGCATCATATCATTGCATCTCTCAAAGATAGGGTCGTTATGACTGCTCTGAATCACATATAAAACCAGTACTGCCAGTCTTCATCAATACTTCAATGGAAATCAAAGATGCTCAGAGTTAAAAAAAAAATGGGCGCAGCACACTTCTGTCTGATTCATAACCAATCAACAGCCCAAAATACTGCTATAGATGCTGCAAGTGAGATTGGCAAAGAGCCCTTTCGAACATCAGCATGTTGCCATTTTTTGAGGTTAGTAAGAGAAGGGAAAGATAAAAGACATAGACATCAAAATTTTAAAATGTTTCCCTTAACTCACAGACATAGTCCTTTGGAGCTCACTTTATACAGCCATTTGTGGGTCAAGCTTTTCATAACAAGTTAATGTCAACTTTTACTGCTCAGCTAATTATGTAATTGTAGAATTCTCAGTGGTTGATTGGCACTATTTTGTTTAGTTGTGAATCGTGTGGTAGGTTTTTGCACCTGACTCTGTAACTAATAGAATCTGAAATAAAAATTTGTAAGTATTAGTACAAATATTTACAAGTATGACCAATAATCTGGCTGAGAAATTCAGAGATCACTTAATGGAGCCATTTCAAATGGCTTAATCATTACAGTCCTGGAATTCACAGTTTGAATAAATTTCGTTATTAGCAATGAACAAATGTTGGAGCTGGATAAATGCACATGAAACTAGAAACGGTTTCTTAAACAGAGAGGGAGAAAGAGGAAGGCAAAAAAATTTGCAAAGAGGAAACAATGCAAAAGGGAAAAAAAAGAAAGAAGTCTTATAACACACTGTGATTGAAAAAAAATTATTCCTCACTCACCCCTCACATTCTTTTCAAGAAGCTGCAGAGGGTTTTCATGAAGGCCCAGCATGCCTAAACAAGTTTCACTCAAAAAGAATAAGTTGTAAAAGTTAAATCACCACTCATTTCTTTTGAGCCTGTCTTCAGCTGTGATCTGTGGAGCTTTAGTTTCTCTTGTCAGGGATAGATAAAACAGTACTGTAAGACCAAACTTGAAAAATCTTAACTTTTCTGAAGTGTGTGGGAATTACCTGTACAAGAACAGTATTTCTTCCAGCAGTAGCCCATACCGGAGATAGCCTACATGGAAAGGAGGAACTTCTGAAGCCCATACACCTGTTCACCCAACATCTTACAGAAGAGATTGGGCACATTTATGAATGTGTCAAAGATTGTTTGTAAGATGCAAAAACCCTAGAGCAAATAGACACAATGGGATGCAACTATTATGTAGAAAGCAAAACCAAGACTTGCAAACTGTTTCGAACATTTTTTTCATCCTTCCCAAAAATACAGCACAGAGTGAAAGGCAGATATCCTATTTGGCTGGCTTAGTGGCTTTTTTTTTTTTTTTTTTTGTAGTACTTCCTTTTT
>NW_009611375.1:19855-22248 GCF_000690535.1 Cariama cristata
ACTTTTTTGCATCTGGAATCCCTTCGTTTGTTGACTCATGGTAGTGGCACTCTCAAGACCAAGGACTGCTTTGTTTGACCTAGTGTATTCATCAATATTTGCATTGTTAATTTCATTATTTTGCAAAGCACCTTGGGATGTGTCTCATGAAAGAGGTTACACACAGAAATCCCCAGTCTGCTTTGATTAAAATTTTCTGACAAGCACATCTCAAATGCTAGTCATCAGCTCATTTGCTTTTAAATTATTTTGGTAACTACAGTATTCCAGCTTTTAATATTGATTTTGTGCTAACTATCCTTTCCCGAACTAACAGAGTATGAAAATTTCATTATATACTACTGAAATATAGATATTAGATCTACGACTGGATCAATGGCTTTTGCTGTATAAATAGCATAGCTTTTATTAGAGATGTGTGCATATATATATTAAAAAATAATATACATCTGCATAGTTATAAATAAAATAACTTAGGAAGTGCCTGGTTTTATCTCCAACTTTAACCCCTGGACAAACAGTTGTAATATTTACAGATGTGAAACAACACATCTCTGGAATTATTTAATTGTATTAATTAATCTGCCTATTAATTAGAAGCAGACAATTTGTATTATAGTACTTAACAGCAGTCTATAATAAATTCATTGTGCATTTATGAAATAAGACTTTTCAATAACCCCCAAGTTGAAACATACTAACAGTTAAAAAATGAATTAATTCTACAGCATAGAAAACAAAGTTTTTGTCAGATGAGAGCTTTTAATATTCAGAAGAGTGACATTTATTTTTGAACTTCAGGATCGGTCTCACTAATTTGGATTTCTATTCAACTTTGGTGCTATTATGTTGGTTTATTCTTGGAAATAAATTAACTCTATATCTGATGTATTTGCTTCCCTGCATGTGGTATTTCTCCTTCAAAATAACTGGCTCAGCTCTATGGCAAATACTTCTCTTTGGCTAGATCTTGTGAGTTGCTGAAAAAATCCCGTGTTCCAAAAAGCATAAAGACCATTCAAGAACTTCAGGACTCCAACACTTCTTTTGGACCCAAGGGTCAAATTTAGGTCCTTAATGAACACTAAATCAGTTGTTCATGTGGATAAACAGAAAGAATCTGTCATCTGACATCTTCGCATATCAGTAGGATTCCAAGCAAAAAAAGTTTGTAACATCTTTCTCTTCAGCAGCACACCATTTTATTGTCTTAAAGGATCAAGGAACTAGACAATAAATAATAAGAGAAGGAAAAGAGAGCAACTGTCTCTATATTGGATTGCTTTAGCTTAGCTAATTTTAATTAGGATGATCTAACTCATTACATACTTGCTTAACTGTTCAGTGCCTATCTGGATATTTTCTAACATGCTCACCATTGTGGTATTTAAGCACCTAGCATGTCTTCCCAATACCAATGTGTCCTCTTCTGTTCTACAGAAAATTGATTGCAAATAGTTCTTCATATTTAGTTAATGTCTATATCTTGGTGATTATTTCTACCTGGCATCTCCATTTATGTAGCTGAAATCCTTGCTCAGGTTCTTGTCTTCTCCAGTCTCAATGCAGTAGTGTCTTCTGTGATGAGAAATGCAACTTTTCAAACCAAAAACTATTGGTTTGATCATGCTGCTGTAGATCTGTTGAGTATCTCCACTGACTCTCTTTTAACCTGAGTAGTTTGTTATGATGTTCAAGGTCCTTCACAGAATATATTTGCTTTTACTCTCTGTTGACATGATCACTCCAACTTCTGATTTGCTAAGGATAATGATTTTCAAACAAACACACTAATGCTGTTCTCAGAAACATCTAAAACCATATCACATTATTTCTATTTTAAATTTATGTCATGTGTGATGCCAAAACAATCCTCAAAACTGGTTAAAGTATACCACTTTTTGGAGAGCTGCTGAGCATCCTAGTGAAAATGCTTCCAGTTTCTGTACTCCCCCAATGGTCAGTTGCTGGATGAAATTACAGCATAATTTTATACTTAAATTGTAATTGTTTTCTGTTCTGACCATAGAGAAACTGCAGAAAAACCTCTAATGATCTATAGTAAGGTTTCCTAGGCTACCAGTCTGGAATAATACAAGTAACAGTAAAATATAGATAAAAGTATAATGTAATTTATACTTTTTTTTTTTCCCTTAGATAATGGAGCCCAGATATGAGTGTCTGGAGACATGAATGATACATACCTTTGAGATACTATTTTAATACCATTTTGTGGGCAGTATGCTCTGAGTTACTGAGAAACATTGAAGAGCTTTTCAATATTATGTATTTGGAAATGTGACAAGTTGCCAAAGTGGCATGAAAGCTAAAGGAAATCCACATCCCCAGATGTGTGTGCAAGTGTGCAAATAATTTCAGATGAAACCCTCCCC
>NW_009611375.1:22279-26034 GCF_000690535.1 Cariama cristata
CCCCCCCCCCCCCCAACATTTATTAAAATACCTTCAAGAAATTTACATCAGTAAGCTACATATTTGAATTCTTTGCAGATCCCCAAAATATTTTGTATCTTTTTAACAAGAACACTGAACCTGGAATATTAACTGGATCAGTAAAGCAGTGTAAACAAAAAATGTTATTTAGACAGAATTATTCAAACAGAGAAACCTACAGTATCTCAACAATGTATTTTGCAGACAAAAATGAAATTGATAAAATGAACAAAAATACTGAGGAGGAAAATAGTCTTTTATTTACAGTCAATGGTTCCTTAAGAATTTAGTTTAAAAATAAAAACTCCATTCCACTACAATAACTTTTACAAAGTTAATCATGTGCACATCTTGGGTTTTGAGAAAATTAAACTTTCAGATACATAGTAGAAACACACATACATACACACAGCCCTATATAATGACAATGTGAAGGGAGGAAAAAAGCACCTGAATCTATTTAGCTTATTCTTTTAAGACATTTATAACATATTTAGTCAAGAACTACCCAGAGGAGTTTGATTCCTAAAACCCAAGAAAGCTAAACCATATTAATATTCCATTATTTTTGCTGTACATTTTGTGGGATGAAAAATGCAAAGTTGAGCTTCATTCAAATGACAGCAAATATATAACTGTTGAGTGTATGTGTGAATATTCGAGCAAAACTATGATTTTATTAAAGCAAATCCCATGTGGACATGAGAAATTTAAACCCTGTTATGTCTGTGACATTTTTTAGGTACACAGAGGATATCAATAGCATTGCGAGAGAATTTGCCATTTTGCTATATCTTCAAAGAGAAGTTAACCAGCCAAAGAGGTCTCTATTTTGATGGTTTTGAGTCATACGGAGGGAGGGGAAGGAAGAGTACCAACAACAATGACATTCGACGATGCAAATATTCAACTCAAAGTGATTGGAAAGGAAAACAAAAAAAATTTCAAAATAACAAAATGAAAGTTGAAAATCATACTATGATCCTACTAAAAACACCCTCCAGAGGCCAACACTGATTCCTCCTAGAATAGCATCTCTCCATTTTAGCATCCTATAACTAATGAATATGGCGAAGCTTTTAGCTTGTACAGAAAGTAATAGCTGAGTACAATGACAAGGGCAGCTTGTCTTCTTGAGGCTGATATACCCCCCAAAATAAAGTGTCATTATAATAAATACATATTTTGAAAAAACTATAAAAATAATTCTGTTTCTCCTGGGTAACATAATGTCAGTCATCAGCTGGGCATTCACAGCTTTGCTGAGAGCTCCCAGAAGAAACAGTACTTTTACCAACTCTCTGTAAAAAGTCTTTATCCAATCCCATCTGACATGGAGCATGAGTTTTCCATTCCTTGGCAACAGGTATCATCGACGTTTCAAAACCAGTGCAATATGACAAGAATGCATTTAATTTGACATAGCTTTTCTGAACTTGACACCTGAAAATCCATTAAATTTCCCTTTCAAGTCTCTCCCTTTTCTGACCTATATGCAGATAAGAAACAGTGTTGTTCAGGCTACAGTAGTTACAAGTGGACCTGTTGAGCATGCACACAGATTATTTTACTTGACTAACACTCAAGCCCCCGTAGAAGCTTGTCCAAGACAAGCTGGCCTGATTAACTGATACAATATCTTTTAATCAAAACAAACAAACAAGTGCAAACACTTCAATAGGAAGTTCCGTGAGGATGACCTTCTTCACATGAAAATCACTAGAAAGAAATAGCGAACTTTACATTTTTTCAATGGCATTTTATACCAACATTTTCCTTTTAGGTACATTACTGAGTCTCTTTACTTGGCCTCTGGATAAGTGATGGAAAATACGTAAAAATATAATGCCAAAACACTCAGATACATCTCCGATACCACACATACTTCTGGTACGGAAACAAGAAGCAGCAGATTACGTAACTAAATGCGTAAGATCTGCCTCTGGCTCGGTCAGAAACAGGCTTTCTTGATGTAAAATGATAAGTAACAGAAATGCATTAAAATACTGTATTGATTGTCTAACTCTCTGAAACTGAGTTATGTTCAACTTAGGTGAATTATGAAGGTGAATTACTGGTGTGCAGTAAAGTCGTGTCAGTCTTTATTGTGGTTTGGATGTTAATTGACCTCTCCTCACCCGATAGTTGAGCTTTTCTTGGACCTTTAGGAATCAGTTTGGTAACTACGTGACTTTACTTTTAATAAAAGAAGGACAGTGGAGTATTATATGAATCACTGAGGAAAAACCGGTGACAGGGGAGGAGTTCCTCATGCCAGTTTGCAGAGTTTGAACATTACAGGGAATCTTTAAGGAATGAGATTCATAGCTGAACCTTCTAATTTCTTTACAGCCCTTCTAAAACACACTGGATTGTAACACAAAATGAATAATGGAATGAAAAAGAATGAGAAAAAAAGTATTGTTTTTATGTGGAATGAAAACAAATCAGTTTTATTCCTTCACCTTCCTGTCAGATACGAAAGAAGTCTAGAATAGAACTGTGACCTTGTTCCATTTTGATTCATTACAAAATTATATCTTTCCTCCTAAAATCTAGAAGATACCCACACCACAAAAACTCACTCTAATAAAGAGAAAAAAAAAAGAATTATAAGAACAACATGGCTTTTATCCAGTTTATAGTGATTAGCTGCTAATGGCAATACATTCCTTAAACTACTTTACAACTAAGAAATAAGCATCCGGTGCTATACAATATATATGTTATATATGTTCATCTGCTGACTATTGATGCTCCAAGCAGTAGCAAATAGTGCTATATTCTTTGATCTCTACACAGCTTCTGCAGTTTCTGTAATATATTGTCTGTGGATAGTTGCTCAGGATGAATATTTGCCCAACTACAATGGAGTATATTTACAGCATGCCAAATGAGAAAGTAAAAATACTGAACTACAAGTTTGGTCCCTCTGGGAGAAGTCAGAGAGAAAATGCACCATTTAAAGTTTTCAAATGCATAATTCAGACTGACAAAAATAATCTTGTTGAAGATTCAAAAAAAGATTAAGGAAACACTATCAACCAGTGAACAGATAGCTCCTGTTTCTAAAGTCACTTGAGCTTAACCTGTAAGGATGCTGTGTGTCAGAATCAATATCGTACATGAATCTCAGACTGTGTCAGTACTCTTCAGAACTTTGAGCTTATCAAATACATTACAGTTTAATGGGTATCACAGAAACACCCTACCCGCCATCTTTAGGATTATTTTGTGCCCCAGTTAACTTGTAATTGCAGTGAATACAACAGTTATCAGTAATGACAGAATGATAGAATTTGGCCCCACCATTTGGCCCTAAGCTACAAGTACTAGATTATGATTAGGAAAGGCTGAGAACGGCACAGCAGCTGAACTCTTCTTACCTCTAGGAAAATATGAAGGTTTCTGGCAGGACAACACTGGGAAACCTGAAATACAACTGCCTACTGGGACTCTGTTAACGGATCTCTCTTTCAACAGTTTTTGTAGTCAACATTTTAGCAGTTGCAGCACAATAAAAGAGTAAGAATATATAAGTGATTCTGTTAATATTAAATAATATGAGCAATAAATACAAGCACCCAGGCACAGAATGAAGTTCATATATGAATGCAGAATTTCTGAAATCTGTAGAACCTAATTAAAAGACACATACAGCTATACAAAATTTCTGCTATTTTGGAAAAGTCTGCTAGCTTTTACTTTAATCTGGAAATATAGCTATGATCTCT
>NW_009611375.1:26065-59191 GCF_000690535.1 Cariama cristata
TTGAAAATCTATGGCCATTGACAGTATTTTCCAGTATCCCTTCCAGGAGTCCGCGAGGCAATCTTGCCTCAGGGAATTCAACTGCAGTGTAACTCTAGAGAAGCAGCAGGTTTAGGAACTGATGGCTAAAGCAAAGATGCCATGCCAACAGCCTCATTCTCTGTCCTCCAAAAGCTCCCAGAGCTCCAAAACATTTTGAGGCAGATCCTACCACAGAAAAGAAATCCATGTCCCATAGTAGGATAGTTCAGGATAATTTTCATAACAGGAGCCTAAAAGAGATTTTATTCAGTCCCATGACCGCATAATGTCCTCTATGGATATTTTTTAATGTGCGGGCCACAGGAATACTTATATAAATAAAACTACTTGCATACATAAGCACTATCAGCCTCTATAAAAAGGCTTCCTATTACCTCAGTATTAGATTGTTGAAGATGAAATTGAGGTGACAAAGTATGAAATGAAATTAACCAGAAGTATCTAATGAAGAAAAAAAATAAATGCTGCCCTTAATTTACTCTATGACATCTGGCAGAAACAAACCACAGGAAACACAATGCTGTTCTACATTATGGGAAAGCTTATGCTACTTGATAATGTCCTCTCAGGAAGGCGGTGCAGTCTGGGTCTAAGTTATCAGTTCAGCATTTTTACTTCATTTTTTCTTAAAAGAAACATTCTCTTACGCCCAGTGCTTACATTTTACAAAGAAGCCCTAATTTAAAAGCTTGAATTCTATGAGGTATCAAATTGAAATCATTTAAAGCCAGTTGAAGCTTGCCAAATTTACTGAAAATAAATTTAGCTGTACCACATTTTCAACAAGTGGAAAAAACCTAACATTCATTTTAGTAATGTTGCTAAGAATATTTCTTGAATTGAAAAAATTGTAAAAAAGAAACCCAGAAAGAAAAGTTCTTGCAGGCATTTTGAAAAAAACTTGCAAAACCAAGTATTTTTTAAGACATCTACCAATTTTGCTTGCACAACTTTTGAACTTTAGATCTATAAAACAATTGCATAAAATTGTTATGGTTCAAACCCTATTGAGCAGTGGAAATGTTTGGCAATGATATTAACAAGTCATATCTAATAATTCACTAAAAGGAGAGACTGTTATTTAAATTTTGCATCACATCATTAGCCGTACCCAAGGTAAGCTCCCTTGCATATGCTCAAACATCTTACAAATACTAAAGAACTAGGGTTTCTTTGATTCTGGGATTTCACATTGTGCAATCCAAAATTCCAGTTTTCTCAGACCTAGCTTGGGAATCTCTGAAACAGTGTTGAATTCCAGAGCATATAAATTTGCTACCTTGTAAATACCACAAGATGCATCAGACAGATATTAATTACTTAATCATTTGAAATAAAAATGTTTATAATTTGACAAAGATTTCCTGCATGATGTTGTTCTACACCACAGTATTCGTAATATTTTAGGTTTAAAATCACAACAAAGAGCTCTTCTAGCTTAGATAAGACTATTTCATTACAGCTGAGAAAAAAACATTTTATTAGGTCTTTTGACATACTTATTCTTACATTTTTTCTGTCTAGAGGAACTGTTTGAACTTGTGAGTCAACGGATATGGGACGCCACTTAGGTACATCTGAACTGAGTCCAATAAGCTGTATTAGCCTGCACAAATCTTTCAGAAATATGTTCCATCCTGATTTGAAAGCATTAGAAAATGCAGAAACCACAATTATCTTTGCTAACTCCTTCCAGTGGTTAACTAGCCTCATTACTAATAGTTTGGAATTTATTGCTAATTTTAATGTATCTGGTTTTAATTTTTATACTGTTGGGGGTTTTTTAATATATTTTTCCTTGTTGGCTCAAGGAACCATTTAGTTCCTAGTATTTTCTCTCTTTGAAGCAAATTAGTCACTATAATCAGGTTACCTCCTAACTTTCTTTTTTATTTTCTTTACACTTATATGCAAATATATAGGCTTATCTTCAAAAGAAGAATGCCAAAGAGAACTCTCCAGACTGCAAATCCTGAAATTCACTAACTAGCATTAATAAATTCTAAAGGCATTTATAAATAGAAGAAAGAAAAAGAAAAAAAAAAGAAAGAGCGAGATCCATAGCAATATTGAACAAGATTGAGACAAGGCCAAGAATGAGTAAAACTAGGTGGATATGATTTTTTTTAATTTATAAGCTTAGACTGGTGCCTAAACACATATTAAGGACGTGGATTTTCAAAAACACATCAATGTTGTAATGAGATGAATATTTCTAACTTGTCTGGGTGTTTCTGAAATTCCACACCCAGAAAAGATTAAGGCATTTGCTTTTAAGATACTGACCCAAAGCAATGAAGAAATAGTATTACTAAATAAGTAAAGACACAGTCTTCCACTGCTCCATATTCATCATCTAGGAAAGATGTTTAGATCTAAGAAAGAAATTGCTAACAATTTACTGGAAAATCAGGGCAGTAAGAACCCTGTACATCATACAGAAAACAAAATATTTTATTCATGTTTCACGTAGAAAAAAATTAGACTGGTCAGAGATACCCTGGCTGTTTATATCTGGTTGGAGGAGATATCCTCAGCAATTCAGAAAGGTTGAAATCCTATGTAAACTTTATCCTTCCTAGAACCACTTAAGATGTTCAATTATTTTCTCTCTCTGCTTTCTGAATATTCCATCCATTCTACTTTAATTTTCTATATGTACAGAAACTGAAGATCATACAGTTTCTGTTTTGCTGCAAAAAATTTCTATTTCTAAGTTAAATACAAAAGTATAATCAATCTATAAATTTACAACTCTATAATAAAGCACATGATAAAACATTTACATGAGTTAGTCATGGCAAAACACCTGGGTAGCTTTCATAGATTAATAAAAACATAATGAAAATACAATTTATATTGTCAAAATATCTCAAAGACGCTAAAAGGTCTTTAATTTTAAAATCAGTGAGTGGTAATGTTGTAAATAAGGTAAAGAGCACTTCACAAATGATTGATATTTACTCATCTAAACTGAATTCTTCCTAATAATTTGGTTTATAAATCAAGAACGTATATAATTTTCTTGGGTAATAAGCACCTACTGAGTAATATGGGTTTTAATAGTGCTTTGCTTTACAGACTTTGAGAAGCTTGGCAATAATAGAACAGTTGAAAACAAAACAAAAAGCAGAAAAAAACCTTCATAAGCCACATCCCATTTGTGGTCACAGAAGTGACTTCTATGTAGTGTAGAAGTATTCTAAAATACATAGCCTAGAAACCTGTAACTGTCCAGCTATTGCTGCTTGCCTTAATTTAGTCCACTCTTTATTTTACTTCCTTCACAGCAATGTAGACATGTACCACAGACTTCTGTTCTGTGCCATCTTTTTCTTGTCTTTCTTTTCTCCTTCTCTCCTTGTATTCCCCCCAAACTAGAAAGCTCAGGGTAAAGTCAGGCACCAAACTATATGCAACCTTAAAATACAACTTCTGGTGACACTTGGTGACCGCAAGATGAATGCTGGTTGATGCCCACTTGTTATGTCTGTAGTGTCTAAATATTTCATAATTAACCACTTACACAGATATATAATATCTATGACTATCTCTTCTCTAATACAACATTTTAGTTAAGGTCAGCAGGTGTACCATTGTCACTTCAACCACTGTCTGAAGACACTTCTGAGTATCACTAGGGATGTAGTGTGATATTTAGCTTATGAATTCCATCCAAGAATCTTAAAGTCTTGATTAAGAGAATTAATCAAATAGTCTGGGTGAATTATTTTTTTCACTTAAAAATAGTTTAACTAGTAGTAGAGGATTTAAGTCATGGGTGAAGCTGGAATCAGAATCTCTATCTTGAGAGGAAAACCAGAACAACTGAAGATGAGGAAGAAACAATGTCTCTGCACTATATAAGTTTTTGAATCTTCTGAAAAAATAGCCTAAATTCTCAAAACTTTTGCAAATTGATAATCTGAAAAAAGAATTATAAATCTGATCAAGGAATGCTTTACATCAATTATTTTAATTTTAAACCCTTTTTATACACATTTTTCAACCTTTCAAAATGAAAAGTCAATTTGAACTGAAAAATGAAACTTCACATTTAGAAATTTTGAAACAGGATGTTTCAATACTTTAAAAACTTTCTTCCATAATATATTTCTAATGAGAATTTTCAAGACCAATCCTTTTTCATAAACAGTGCTACTTTTGTTGATTAATATTTCAAGTAAAACATTTCATTGAAAAATTCCTGATCAAGTCAAATGGCAATATACGCTATCTTCGTGATAGAAAACCGTATCAAAACTCAATAGTTGTTTGCTTAAACACTCATCAGAATTGCCTTGCTTGCTGTTGTTCTTTGGCTTTTATAAACATTATTGCTCCTGTTGTTTATCACTAATAATATTGGAAACAAATGTATTTTACTTATTTGGTGGAAGACAGAAAACTTAAATCTTTGGAATTTATTTCTCTGCAATGGGAACAGTCAAACTACAAATCAGACTAATTCCGCTGGTATATTATTGACTGTTTTCATAAGAATTATGGTTACACATCTTGAGTATATCTGCAGCAGCTAGAAAATCCAGAACATACAAGGGAATCTTGATTCTGTTATTATTTACGCAGGAATGAGAGAGAGACTCATTTAAGAAACCTACAATACATGAAATTTTCAAGTTAATTCATGAATGAGAATTTCCACAACTGTTGTTCTCCTTAATAAGCATATACTTCTAGGGATGTCTTTGCCTTAGGTTTCATCACAGTTTTTCTATCTAATTTGCTGTATGGCTAACCCATGTCTCTCATGTATATTCTCTCCAGCTTCTAAGCAAAGGACTAATACCTTTCCCTTATTACCTTTTTGTACTTTTTTGCTTCACCTAATTTATCTTTGTAACCAACTTCAGACACCATTATGATAAAGATGGGGATTTCTCTCTTATGGACAGCAAGCAGAAGCACGTTTTCTCCAGTTTTTTGTTCCTATTTATACGCTATTACGTACTTGTATTTAAAAATCACTTTTCTGTTTTACCTTAAATTAACTTCTGCTTCAAGATCTCTCCTTCTAAAAATCCAAATCCTTAAAATGCAGTAAGAATCTTCAAGTAACAGTGGATATTCTGTAGACTATTTTCAGGCTCTGCTACTTACAGGCAATGGTTATAATCTTACAGGAGGACAGCAAGACTTTTTTATTTCTTCCTCAAGTTTTACTTATTAATATATATAAATATATATATGTATGCTGGACACATTCTTCATACCAATATAGAGGGACAAGAGCAGGCTGCATAATATATTTTAGAATGAGATATTGACTGTTTAAAAGAAAGCTTTCAATAGAATTGAAAGCCAGAGATTTAATGTCAAATGTCTAACTTCATGGAGACATATTGTTGTATTTTAGTTCAATAAATAATGACTAATAAAATAATAATTTAATGGAATTTATATTTTCAATATATACTGAAATAAAAATATACATTTTGATCATTTTTCTTTTGAAGCTCAAAATTTAGGAGATATTAGGTTAAAACCTTAAAAATAACGAATTAGTTATGCCATCAATCATAAAACTAAAGAATTTGAAGCTATTCCATTTCATGTGCAAAATATTGTTTTCATTTCAATGTATAGCATAAGCTGAAGCTTCTATAAAAATATTTATCGTAAAATGCAGCATAAATCTATAACTACATTTAATCAATTTTAGAAAGATGCATCCAATACTTAGACGCTGTAAAACTATTTAGAATCAGTCAGTGTTACCTCAGTTACTGCTGAAGTAACGACGAGTATGATGTAATAGTCTTTTGTGAACTGAATGGCATATTTGCTCTCATCTACACAAAGCCCTGTAAATAACCTACAGGTTGTTAGTCATTACTTAACTCAGCATCCAAAATGCTCATTTTAGCTCTTCCATATTAATGCATTATGCACAGAGTACTTTAAATAACCATTAACAACCAGATGCATTCTAAGCAATGTAAGGAAAAGTTACAGAAAATAATTTTGACTTCCCATGTAAAAACCTTCTTAGCATTCCCTCCACTGAATGTACAAACCCCTCTGAAGGAACTGAAAAGTCTTTAGTGGATTGTCTTCAAACAGAGCAGTAAAGCATAATTCAGTATCTTACACAAGGTGCTCCCTGGGCCATGGGTGTAGTAAAGCATCATGCAAGGTATGAAGTCACACTATTGCTTCCATCTTTCTGCTTTCAGTTGGCAGTCACATTGGCTTCCTTCTGACGTAGTCTTTCTTTCTGTTAAAGAAAAAAGAGTTTTATTATCATTCTTGTCTATAATTTTCCATCTCCTCTCAAGTTGCCATGAGCATTTGGTCTAGAAGACTGAGAAGTACTAAACAAGTCACAGTAGATTAGAGTTTTCCTTAATTAAAAAAAATTAACATCTGCACCACTCAAGGAAGGCTCAGAACAAGTTCATTGCTTACTGTGGAAAAACTGAGCTTGCGTTAGCTACAGACTTGTCAAATACTGTGTACCTTCAAAAATATACAGCTCTGTGAAGATCAGTGCAGCTAGAGAAAACCAGATAAATTTCAAATTCATGTGAATCAAATACCTTCTCTTATCTGGAATGGTTTCTGCTGACAAAGGCTCTAATTTAGCATCAGCTAGATTATGTTGTTTAACAACATCTTCCCAAGCAAGTGTAGTCATTCACTGCTCTGCTGCCCGTTCTGCAACTGATATGCTCTGCTGGGAATGGAAATAATATACTGATTCCTTCAGGTGCATTTCCTTCCTTTAGTCTCCTGCTTCCTACAGTTTGAGAAATGCTGATCTAACCAATGTGCCTTGCACACAGACAAAAAAGGGTTTATCTACAGTGTAAATTATTAGTCCTTTTTTTGTCGTATCAAAAAAACCTGGGAAACAGAAAGGAACAAAATGGGTATTTAATCTCTTCTACCATTATTCAACAGAGCAAATAAGATTTTGTAAGCTTTTGAAAAAAACCAGACACTTAGCCATTGGACAAATATATGCAGTGAGCCTCAATGCACTACAGAGCATGGAAGAAAATACAAGATACTTCAGTGGAAGGGGGGAAGAAACCAGAAAAGCAGCTCTTACATATTTTGTTATCTAAAATAGCAGAGCCATGCTTAGGCACAGCTAAACTAAGTTTTAAACTTAACTGTTGGACTACCATAGGGCATAAGCTTAAAGATTTTTCCTTGGGAAGAAAATCAGTCTGCTATGTTCAAACTAAGCATACTACGTCACCCTTCAACAACAGCAGAAACCCACCACCATGCTGAATGACAAGAACAGTGTCACAAAAACCCTTCTGAATGTAATACTGAGAAACACATCATACCAGGCTAGCTGTAGGATTGATTTTCTTCGTTTCAACTTTCTTCTCTGCAGTTAACTTGCTTACTGATTGCTGAGCCACTTTAATTCTGAAACAAAATACACAGAAAAGGCATTGTTAGATTCAAAGAAATTAAAGGTGTTCTGGCTCTGCTTGGTATACACTCTATCTGTAAGAATCATCACCACTAACTTTTTAAAGGCACATTAGCCCAACAAACTGCTATTACTATAATAAAGTACCGAAAGTAGATCAAAGTACATTTCTAAATAAACAAACTCAAAACCTCACTGAAAATGTCACCAGGCAAACTAATTCTCTGTTCTTGCAGGATCTGGGTTTTATGGAGTATCTGGGTTTTATGGAGTATCTTTCCCATCAAAAAAGCTGCAGTGTCAAGGCAAGAAGATACTTCTCTGAAAATACCAAAAACTAGCTGGCTCAATCTGTTGTATGTATAGAATATACTATTTTAGTAGGCCATTTGCCAGGTTACACATTGTATTTGCTCTGAGAACCTTGAAATGAAAGCATCTGCCAGTTTTTCCTTAATGTTTTCCCTGTTGCATTACATAGAATTGACTGACCAGCCTCGCTGATGTGGTAATAGGAAGAGAGGCAAATCAGGAGAGGTAGTTAGTCTAGGGATAGTTAAACCTGTCTTGTGTGCAGCTACAGACCAGTCTACTGAAAGCACTATTGCGCCAAGGGGAAAGAAGAACACAGAGCTGATTCCTCTGTTTCTTCCCTTTTGCTCTTAGAGTCTTGCATACAGAACCCTTGTTTCTGTGGGGATTTAACAAGAAGAACCCAATCAGAAGTTTAATCAGGAGGAAAAGGAGAAACAGAGAATTTAAGAAAAAGGGACTTGACTCTCCTCTTACAGACAGTGGAAAGGGCAGGGGAAATTATGTGCTAAACAGTGATAAAAACGAAAGAAAATTCTTGGCACTCCTAAGACAGGATCTGCCCAACTATCAGTCTCTTTAAAATGCAGATGCTATAAACACCTAGTTTACAATTCTATATGCAAAATGCAAAGGGAAAGAAGTTGCAAGTGAAATTTTACAAGTGAGGAGAACTCAGCGAACCAATTTTCACTAATGCATACCAAATCAGTCTTTTACTAAAAACAACTTATTTCTTGGCACTCTTGAACTGAAAAATTCTACTTTCTTCTCCTATTTAATTTTTTCCACTGGTAGAAATAATTGCTATGGCCAGTCAAAAAGTATTTAAAGTACCATGTCCAGTTCAAACCATTTTTGACACACTCAATTTTTGAGGAATTTTGGAAGAAAAGCAAAAAGGAAAGTGGATTATAGCTACAATTACTGATGTGTACTTCCTTTCCGTAACACTAGCAGCAAGCTAGATTCTTTTAAAAATAAGTAACACATTCATAAGTTCATTATTGTGTTTATCAATGCTCACTGTTGGAAACTAAAATTCCTTCTCTGAGCTATGTATTTTAGAAGCATTTACCGGGTAGTTATTGGTGGTGTCTCACTTTCCAGTGCTTAAGAACAGGAGGAAACAGTTACGCTACTTTCAAGTAAACTTATTTTCAAAACTGTTTAGCTACAACATTGATTCAAGCTGCAAGTATACCCTCAAATACACAAATATGAAATTATTATTCTGTACATTTTTAAATATATTTGAAGTCTTTTTAAAACTTAATTAGTGTTCCCCGTTTCTACAAGTAAACAACTAAGCGCCAACACACCATTCCATCTTTTTACAATTTCGTTAATCAGCATAGTTTACTGCTTAACGATGGATGATAGCACCCACTGGACAGCACACTATTCCTCACAGCTACAAAGTTTATGCAAAGATGATGATGTATTTCAAGTGACAGTATTCAGGTTCAAAAAAAAAACCAAGGGATCAACTTCTAAACTCTTCCCTGTTTTGAGCACAGGTTTCACATTATCTTTGGTCCTAGGAGTGTTTTCTGAATAGTTTTAAAATGTTTAAAGTCCATATTTTCATCTGAGGGAAGAATTCTAGGGATTATAAACTTAGACTTAAAAAGAAAATTATGCCTGTCCCTGATTTAGGTCTAGCTCTGTGTATTTTATTCCGTATTTGCACAATTTCCAGGAAACCTGGATTTTTAAAAATAGAATGCATAGTGTGGAATACAAGATAAAAATAAATCGGCTTACTAACATGGTTTGATTCATTTGATATTTGGCTCATAAAAATGACAGACTGATTATATATTACACTTTGGTCTCCTAGGAAAAAAAGCTGTCACTTTGCTAACATATGACTGATAAGATTAGCAGGCATTATCAGAAACGTATGTGCATAATTTAAAAGGAATGTAATTCTTTGGGATTTTTTTAAAATTAGATGGCTCAATTTTAAGAAAGTAGTTAGTTCAGTAATTACATCAGTGAAGCACCCATGCTGTAAAAGTGTCTTATAAATAAAAATAATTCTTTATTAAACAGGACAGGATGTAAACACGGACAGGATACTAGAACTGGCTATTGTGTTTGGAAGCACTATCCTTGAAATGAGAAAAATTAAATAGTATGAAAACTATCAAATTCAAAATCATAAAATTGGTTAACTGCAGGTCTAATCTTCATGTATTTTTCCATTATATTACTTTCACTAAAACAACCCTAGATATGAAGACATAATTTTAATTGTCCATTAAAAGCTATGACAGCCTTCCATCAAAACTTACAAGCACACAGAATATTCTTTACCCCCATCCAGCTTTGGAGTCCTCAGCACATGAAAGACATGGACTTGTTGGGGCAGGTCCAGAGGAGGGCCACAAAAATAATCAGAGGGCTGGAACACCTCTCTCCCATGAGGACAGGTTGAGAGAGTTGGGATTGTTCAGCCTGGAGAAGAGAAGGCTCTGGGGAGACCTTATTGCGTCCTTTCAATACTTAAAGGGGGTTTACAAGAAAGATGGGGACAAACTTTTTAGTAGAGCCTATTGCAATAGGACAAGGGGTAATAGTTTTAAACTAAAAGAGGGTAGATTCAGACTAGATATAAGGAAAAATATTTTTACAATGAGACTGGTGAAACACTGGAACAGGTTGCCCAGAGAGGTGGTAGACGCCCCATCCCTGGAACCATTCAAGGTCAGGCTGGACGGGGCTCTGAGCAACTTGATCGAGTTGAAGATGTCCCTGCTCATTGCAAGGGGGTTGGAACTAGATGGCTTTTAAAGGTCCCTTCCAACCCAAACAATTCTATGATTCTGTGATCTAAAGTTGAATGAATGCACAACATTTGACAGTCTGTTACTGAACCAGGTAAGTAAAAACAAACAAACTATACACTTAAAGAATGATTAGCTAGTGACTAGACAAACTCAGTTAATTCAGCTTAGGTATGCCTCTTCTCTGTTCATTCTGTTTTTTTTTCTACCACTTTTCCTTAGCACAAATAGAATTAATTTCCCATTTGTATAAATTACAGGATAGTATAACTTCAAAAAGCTTTTCATTAAAATATTAAAGTTACATTAAAATAAGAAGTAAAATTAGAGATGAATAAAGTATAGAAACAAGAAAATTACAAATAAAGTATATTCAAAAGGATAGAACTAAACTACTAATACTAAGGCATTAACTGTAGTTTATGAGGATTTATATAGATGTAACTTGTTTAACTTCTTCTTACAGAAGTATAAACTTCCTTAACTACTTTTAATTGTTCGGTAATTACTTGTTCAAAGTCTGTTTGAAGTAAAATAAAAGCTAAGTGATAGAATGTCAAAATGTAAGGTAAATAAATGTTCTGTTAAATTTCCCTTCTTCCTTGTGAGTAACTGCAGGTATATTAGATGATTATGAAGGTGGCCAATTTTAACATTTATACTTTATAGAAATCAGGTGGAATAGAAAATAATTTGAGGGAATATGGGAAATCCACTTAAGTCTCTTAAGTTCACTGTAAGGGCCAACAAAACATCTAAAGAGGACTTTGAAATACATTACTAAAACATTTCTTGTAGATTTACTAGACTAAGTAGTGTCTTAGTGACACTGCTTAGAGGGTGAGATTTACAAACTATCGGCTTACTCACTTCATCTTGTTACTTAAGCTTGTTCATTACTTAAATGTTACATGAGACACCAAATAAAAGTCTACACATCTTTCAAGTACCTCCAGGGATTATGACTCAACCACCTCCCTGGGCAGCCTGTTCCAATGCTTGGCAACCCTTTTGGTGAAGAAATTTTTCCTAATATCCAATCTAAACCTTCCCTAGCACAACCTGAGGCCATTTCCTCTCGTCCCTTCACTCGTTGCTTGGGGGAACAGACCATCCTCCACCTCACTACAACCTCCTTTCAGGTAGTTGTAGAGAGCAATAAGGTCTCCCCTCAGCCTCCTTTTCTCCAGGCTAAACAACCCAAGTTCCCAGCTGGACAGACAATAAGGACTGCTAAGTTCTTCAATTTAGGGAAGTTCAAATAATATGCATTCTGACAAGACTCTCCTCAAGAGCCTTATCATGGAGAAACAGTAACAGAATCAAACCCTGAGATGGAGGTCCACAATTTACAACTCACAGGTGTAGGCTGAGTAACACAAACTAATCATCCCACCAACCACTCTATACCCCTTTCTTCTGAGTTTTTGACATGTGAATAAATGTACAGGGGAGCAGCTCACATGAACCGCACATTTACAGCGGCATGACCATGAGGAGGAGTTTGGAGACATGGAAAGGAATGGACTCAATGAAAAGAGGGTTTTTTTTCTTCCTATATCAGTATAAAATAGCATGGATGGACACACTAATTGTTCTGTAATTACTTGTTCAAAGTCTGTTTGAAGTAAAATAAAACCTAAGTGATAGAATGTCAAAATGTAAGGTAAAGAAATACTCTGTTAAATTTCCCCATGTTTTATAGATTTCATGGAAGAGAAATTGGGACTGAATCTAATAGATGTGAAATCAAGGAGGAAGGAAGAGGAATAGAAAAATCAACAGAAGTATATCTAAAACAGAAAAGCAAGAAGGGATAGAAGTGTGTAGTAAAACACGCCAGAAAAACAGTGACTAGGACACTTTTGAAGAGAGAGCAGTGCAGAAGACAAAGAGACCAGAAAGGATGGTAGAATAGCTGAAGCATAACTCACAGACAAAAGGTGTGCAGGTGCTAATTTAGCAAGCAATAACATGTGGCCAAAAAATTAAGGAATGTGGGTCAGCTAAGCCTTGAAATCTAACCAGCTGCAACATGGATGTGTTCAAAAGAAAAGTTACTCTTCTTCAACAGTGAGCAAAAGAGACCAATATACCTTAATGAATAAAGAAGATGTGGTGTAAACTGTAATACTGAGCAGTATTGCGCATTACTACACAATAGCGAAAACAAACTGAATGAAATTATCAAAACAATGTATTTTTAAATAGGAGAACCATGACTCCAATACTGCATATGGATCTTTACTATAAGCAATAGGAATATAATTGGCTTTTTCCTCCTCTATCTGGCAGGTGTTGTCTTCCCCTGTAAGCTGGATGCAAGTCAGGCCTCTTAAATTAGAAGATATTAGTGAAAAATAAAGATATTATTTTTATTCAAAATTATTATTTTTATTTTGTAACTAGGGACACAGAAACTAAATCTAAACATAAGGCCATATTTATTAAAAGTTTCCTTCACAAGCTCATGAAAATACTTTTCCTCCTTACAGGAAAAGATATTATCAAGCCAGGGACTAACCCAATAAACTCATTATCATTTTCACTCCTGCTTCCCAATCAAGTCAGACAGAAGAAGGTGTGAGCTGACACACTCCACGCTCTAAAGCCCCCAGTTAGGAAAACTAGAATCCCTTTTAAACAAGCCAGTTGCTACTCATGTATGTTCAGGCTCTGCTATTGTGCAAAGACAGAGGCCAAATTATCTGGTTCTCTCTCAATCTCTTGATATTCTGGAATAATTCATTCTCTTCACTTCTACAGCACCTTCCATGCAGCTGGTGAGTTATGTGTATAGCTGTGGGTTAAGAAATAGCTTGGAATGACAATTCTGTGCCCCCTGAGCTTTCCATGACTCGAAGTTCGAACTTCTCCCATAAGACTGTGTTGGCATAGGAACTGTTGTGCAAACCAGATCTTCAGATATGGGTGGAGATGAACAAGCTGAGGTAGCTACAGTCCACATCAACTATTCAACCTACAGCCAAGCTGCATACCCAGCCCAGATCCCTAACTGAGCAGAACAGTGACTCCCCTTGAGAGCCTAAGAAATATCCCCATAGCTCAAGTTTGTTTCATGTGTTATATGCCTTACTGCCCCCAGATAATTTCTGTGTGCAGCCCATAAACCAATCCTTAAGTAACAGTGCCGATTCCTGAAAACATTGTTAGCCCATGCAATATAACAGGCTACATTTCAGTCTCAAAATTTTAGAAGACAGATGCCTGTGTATTACCTGGCTTGGCAGATGATTTTATAGAGTTCTTGGTTAGCTTCACAATTAGGAGCCTTATAACAGACTATGAAGTTTGAACCTTGTCCACTTCTCTTACCCTGTGGTACAATACAATTGCCCAATCAAGCCTTCAGGCTTAAATCTTCTGCAAAGAACTTAGTCATTATTCATCAAACCTTTAAATTGCATTTAGAATAACTAAACCAGTACAAATACAGTAAAATGTATATTGTCAGTGGAATTTGTCTCCAAACCTCACATTGCCAATATGCTTGATATGTTTCTGTTTTTTCTGGATCTGCAGACAGTGTTTTGATTATCTGTATGAAGTGGGTGAGAAATTCTAGCTCAGTAGTCACAAGAAAAAAAAACCTATTTTCATGCCTTTAGGAAAGCTGGTGCATAAGAAAAAACAATAGGAAGAAAAAGGTTACACCAATTCAGGCCAAAAGCATGCTTCAGTCCATCGGAGCTGGCCACTACCAGATACCCAGGAGCATATAAGGACAGCCAAAGCATACAGTGATAATCCCCAGAATACTTCATGCTTGTACAGATCCCTAACATATGCTTTTCAGCAGGGTCCTTTCCAAGCCAAAGAATTCCCCTTTATTTAAATGATTCCTTATGCGGAAGCTGTTCTGTACCTGATTGTTTTTACTCGTATCTCTCCTAGCTCTACGACATCCCTCTGGAGAGGAAGGGAGAAGAACTACCTATGGATAACTGTAGATTCATATAATGACTCAGTGCGGTTTTCTGGTTTGTTGTATAGTGCCTTCCTAATAGCACCTAAAAAGAAACACTGTTTTTCTTTCCAAGAGCAAGAGCCTTGACACAGCAATTTGCCAGATCTGTTATATACTCTATGGGAAATAGCCATTTCTGTTTTGTTGCACAGGCCTGTAATTTGTAATTATCTCCTCCATTTGCCCCATAGCTACACCTTAACTTCAGAAACCTGTAAAAATCCTCCATTTTTTATCTATCTGCATTGCTAAACAATCTGGTACAACTCTTCATTAATTCATGTACCAGCTACTTCAACCCCACCTTTCTGGTATGGACAAAGGCTAAACTGGCCACCTAAAATCTACTCAAGATGCATATGGAATGTAGACATGTAGAATGTCACCTTCGTCTCTTCTCTTTCTTTACTCAAGCACAATTAACTCGCTCTGAAGGCTTTTATATGACAATGAACCATTAGCCTCCAGCCTGGTAATGCTGTAGGGCTCATTGATCAACTTTTCTCACAAATATGTTGCCTTTTCCCAGTGCTGCAATTATGTGTACAAAGAACTCCCAGCATAAATCCATAAAGACACTTAATGATCCTAATGATCATATTTCAAATATTTCCTTAAAACTCATTTATGTTGTGATGTCAATTTGCCTTATTAGACCATTATTTAATATCAAATGAAATAAACAATATCTGTTACACTCATCTTTTTGGCTTTTATCATACAGGCAGGCTGTATGATACCTGGATGATGCCCTGTTTTGCAGTGTTTGACCAATGTTTAGGACAGAGTGCTCTACCGTAGTACAAATTGATCAAAATGGCTGCAAATCTAGACTCTCACTGACTCTCATTGTCTTAGGCAACATATACATGACATAGAACAGATGAAAGTGAAATTCACTTTTTAAATCAAACTATAAAATACATCTGGTCTAAAATAGATATAATGTCTTGCACCAAAGATTATTTCTCCTTCTTGCTCACTGTGATATTGAAAATGAAAATATAATCCACTAGTTCCTCTGCGGCACATATTTCTGTCAAATTTCAGTCATTTGTTAAGCATAAGATAGTCTCATAATTAGCTTAATAAATGGTTAAAAATATTAAATATTGTATTGGCCAGCACTGCTAAGAGGTTTTGCAGTTTAAATATTGTATTGGCCAGCACTGCTAAGAGGTTTTGCAGTTTACATGTTCTCTCTTATGACCATGTGGTGTTACAAACAAGGACTCCCCAGATTTACTCTTTTCCTGTATTCATTCTGTATTTAATAAACGGAAGAGTTGGGTAGAAAGCTACAGCCAGCTCTGATTTACTATAACTAACAAAAATTAGTTGGGCACTGCTCAGTGATTTTTCTTTTGTTAGGGCATTTTCATCTTTACCATTAGCTACTTACACTGCTACAGTCAGAGCTTTGTCTTTTCAAACCTGTTATTGCCTTTGTGGCAAAAAAACCCACTATGTCTTTTTTCACAAGGTTAAGCTGAAACCATCAACATGTTTTGTGCTAGAGATGAAATTCAAGAACAAAGAAAGCATTTTAAGAAAAGGATCTTTTATACAAGGTACCATTAAAAAATAGGAGTTTTTTCCTCTTTTTAAGATGAAGTATATAATTCTGCTCATTAAATAATGATTATGTCTTCTCCAGCTATTGAGACAAACTTTGGTTCTCTTATTTCTTTTCTGAATTCTGACCTATAAAATTTGTATGTATGTATATTCAATCTGAAAGAGATGGCTTAATCCACTACAGTAAGTATTGCAGCAATTTTATCTTTTGCAGTGTAAGTAGTGGGGTCAAATTAACAGCAACAATTCCTTTTATACCTAATTATTTCATATTTAAAGGGTAACAGTCATAAACACATAATGATAATCCTTGTCACATTTCTTTTGCAAAACATACAATCACAGTTTGTGATGAAACTACTTACTGCAAACTATTATTATTTTTTTTGTATTTATATTTTTTCCCTATATTCAGACTTGGCTAGGATATCCTCTTAAAATATACTTTAACAGATCCTTAATGCTTTAATAGACTTATAGATAGGCATTCATATATATATAAAATGTATTTAAGTTGTTATAAATACATATTTGCTTTGATTCTGAATTCATAGACATGCCACTGCAAATAAAATTACTAGTCTAAGAAAAGGAAGTGAGAGTGGATTTATATGCAATTTATCATGGTGTAAGTGCCTTGTTGCCAAAAAAACCCCACCTTTGTTTTAGTCTTCAATTCAGTTATCATCTCAAAATTTTATAAACAGAAGAAAGCATAAAAGCAGTTGATGTACCTGGATGCACAGCCATACTAAATTATAAAGCTGTCAACAACACAACTGGGTTTTGATGCAAAACAAAACAAAAAAAAGTACCCGACATTTGGTGAGTATTATTGTGCATTTCCATTAAGCTGTTTGTCAGAGAGGAAGAGGTGATCATCAAAGCAAATTTTATTGTATTGTAGTTGCATTCTGGTATTGAAGGGAATACTATGTGTGAAAGAAAACTGTCATCATATTCCTATCAGGAATATGGTTTTGAAAATTTTAATGATTTTATCTCTATAGTAATTTATTTATCATATAATACCATATCCTATCCCATATATCATATATCATATCCCATATCTCATATATCAATCATATCTATCCAGGATTGTTATCTCTCTGTAACTCTGTCTTGCATTTGTAAATGGTGTTCAAATTTTGTCCAGGAAAGAGACAATGATTCAACTATATTTTGCAGGCAGCTAATTTATTTTCACGGTAGGTTAAATACAGGGCAGCTCAGTTAAAGTGTTTCCTTTACTTTAACAAAAAGTCTTATAGAAACCTAATTAGATTTCTACAGTTGTGTTACATTTGGAAGCCAAGTAGTTTTTAGACAAAACAGGCTCTTGCAGCTGAGGCTGTCATTTAGTTCAAGGTGGTACCCTTTTTTCCTGAAATTCAGAGATTTTAAAGTTGCCTGTTATACAATGCAAAGTAGTTAGTTCTGAGCATAAAATTTTAATTTTGGAATCTTAGATATTTTGACTTATTTTTACTACTATTAATTTTAAGCTAATACATTTTTAATTATACCTTTGCATAATGATAATTCTGCATATTATAATTAAATTTTGAATTTTCTGAACCATATTTCTTGAGACACAAATTATAATCCAATATTAACATTCCAATGTAAATGTCAACAATGAAATTCATTTTTAGGTATCTATGTGACTAGCTAATTCAGACATATTTTATGCTGAGTTACTTCAGCTTCTCCTGAAATTTGATGGTTAATCCAATTGTAAACATGTTCACATAAGGATATCAATGCCTCAGTTTCAGAACCGAAGTTTGAAAATACTAATTTACACTGCCAATTCTTCCTCTTTAAAAATTTCCTTCAAAACAAAAGAATTGGTTCACGATAAATAGATTTTTAAAAATTAAATTACAATCTTTGATAATGCAAAACAAATAGTGCATCCAATTAATTAGCCAGTTAAGGAAGACAGCTGTCCATTCCTGTCATACTAAGGTTTTTAGTTACCAATGTGCACAATGACTCTTAGCCTGTTTTCAAACTTTTTTGGACAGCAGCTGATCAACCATTAGTCTCATACTTTGTAAAACAGAACCCTTAAATGGTCATGACTGTACAGGACATTTTCAGGTGATGAAAATAGCTTTTCCATCATTCTAAGCTACTGATTTCATGACATTCCTCTTTTCAGTAGCACATTACAAAACAATTTAGGATGATGAAAACAGTTCTTCTGTCATTCTAATTTACTTATTATAAAAGGCTCCTCATTTCAGCAGCTCATTGTCTTGATGAATCATCCAAATTTTGAATGTAAAGGACAAGGAATTGTCCTTTTGAGATTAATAAAACTTTGTAAAAATTATTTTAAGTGAACTCTGAAAAACAATCTATATAATCCAGAAAGTGTCAGCACTTTGAAGTATTAGTCACTGGTGCTCTGCATTCTACTGGTATTGCTTTACATTTATGAATAGGAATAAAGATATCAATCAAAGCAGCTGATGAACTATTTGTGCTGCAGTTTTATTTGTAGATTTTATTTATGTAATTATTAAACCATGCGAAATTCTTATCTCACCCCAGTAGGAAAGCACAGAATATAGTAGTTTACTTGCAAACAAAGATTTCTTGAATATTGTATTAAGAATGTTAAGAAGTTATATAGTGTTAAAACACTTACAAGGCATTTTAAATCAATTTCTTTGAAGGGATCATTGTATGCCATCAGCAATAATACATAATATTTACATAAAAAATATTACAAATAATTACATAAAAAGGAATGGGTGTATGGTCTGGAATTTTTTTTTTCCTTGGGTAGTTAATTTCTATTCCTCTTAACTGCTTTTGGAACAAAAATAAGTCATGATTCAGCAGAAAATATATCCCTGAGATGATCCTTATCATGATTATAGCAATCTGCCAGTGACTGTTTATTTTACACAATTTTTAATGTGTAAAACAAATTTGCATATTGATCTAGACACAAGGAAATAAAAGATTCTTTGTAAATGTTTGCAGTTGTCGGCTTCTAAAATCAATCTAATCATAACAGCGATACAAAAACCTACAACTTTCAAGTGTTTAAAACTTGTCGTATCTGTAAAACAACATTGATAAGGTTGATAATTGGGGATTTATAATTTCTACATCTTGTCCTTTAAAAATCTACTTCTACATGAACCTAAAAGCCCCACTGATTTGGAGCAAAACAGAAAATGTAAGTGTAAATGAGTTTACTACTTTTGTGGATACTTTTAAAGACATTTTTCTCTAAATCTGTGTCAATTTGGAATAAGCACCTGGATTTATATTTCATGCTGAAAGTGATTAATCCATTCTTTTCCAAAGCAGGACCACATTACCACTCTTCAGGTCTTTTCAAATGAACTGAGAGATGGTAAGCATGGTGCACTTGTAGTGGAATTGGTTTCTCTTTGTAAAAGATTTTAAGCTTCTTTAAGAAAATCAAGAAAATAATTGAAGTTTTTTTTGTTGGTTTGTTTTTTTTTTTCCTCTAACTAATAAAATCAGGAGACTGTGGTGAGATCTAGCGGCAAGTAGTTTGATGTCCTCAGCAGGACACCAAAAGTCAGAAGTAGTGCTGTAAATTCAGTGTGGGGCTTCGACACTGTGCTAAGTGTGGCCTGAATCTCTGGGGCTTCCCTTTGATGCAAGTGCAGTATATTAACTGGAAAAGCATTCACTTTTATTTGTCTGTACTGTCTGCGACAGCAATATCGCCTCATTTAGGCCAGTTCAACATGAAAATGCACAGAGAAGCAATCTGTTACAAATTAGCACAGCTCCCCTTTCATTTTACTAGCTAGTAATTGGAAGGGGTTACAAAAGTGTAATTTATCAGATTATATGTGTTTATCTTTTTGTGGGGACAGCATGCCTTTGGTGAATTTTCCTACACACCCTGAGGGAATAATCTTTCCTTGATGTCCATTAGATCTGAAAGAAAACAATGATGCCTGTGAAATATAGGAGTATAATTTGTTGGGTTTGAGAAGGAACAGTTTCCCAGACATCTAAAATGGTATTAATGACTTTATTAGAACCTTACCGTTCCTTGGAAATGCTTTTGCTCTCTCGTTTCCAAATGGTCTTGAAGTCACTGCAGAATTCATACCACACCGTGAAAACGTAGTTTGGTGTGATCTCCTTCTCGCCAGGCTTTGGCTTTATCCCAAAGTATCCCACTGTTTCTTCAAAGCTATGAAGGAGGGGGGAAAAAACTGTCAACACATAAGCCCACTGGGGAAACAGTTTCTCTGAGGGCTGGTTCCTGATTCAGTAGTCAAGGCTGGTAATTACTATAACTTCCCCTTAGCCTTGGAAAGCATAGCAGCAATTCATGCTGAGTGCAACTAACCTTCCAACACCAACCTCATTCCCAGGAGGATAACTTACAGATGCATGAGCCATCATAGAGCTATGCCACACAGGCAAATCAAGGGCATTCGATTTTAATGAGAAAAACTTAACTTGCATTTCCAGAAATGAGACATTATATCTATTTCTTTAATTTTATTCTGCAATACTCCATGAAGATCTTATCCTCCCATTTATCTTTATTGAAGGACTGTGGAAGAGTCACATGCCAAGACAGGAAAAAATCTCCAGGCTTGGCTAAAAATAACCTCCAAGTACTTAGGGAGAATTGGGAGTAACAACAAAATAGCCACAGATAGTGCCAATAGTCAGTTTGCAAAGTTTTTACTGAAAATAAATCACCTCCTTCCACATGTGTCAATAAGCAGATAATTAATTTTATGAAAATATATTACCAATATTTTAATGCTTTTTTATTTTATAATGTGGCTACTGAATTGCTATACAGCTGGATATTTTCGAAGTAGTCTTTTATTATAGATGATACTTCCAATAGAATTTTAACTGATTGTGCATTTTTAACCTTTATGATATTGCTTTGTACAGATAAAACAGAATGATTCACATGACTAGGTACTTATCTAAACAAAGAAAAGAAAAGTATGTTCACTTTTGTAAAGGTTGAATCACTTTTTTCTGCAAAGTAGATGTAACAATACTGAAAGATTAGGTGACACTAAAAATAATGCTATATTTTAAAGAGAAAGGTAACAGCATATTTCAAAATAACTAATTTTTCTTGAAATATTGATTTCATTTAAGCAAAAGAAAGTTATGTTCTTCTTTACAGTTGCCAATAGGTCCTAAATCTAGAATATGGATGTGTAAATCTTGAAAATAAAATAAATAAGAGGTATTTTAAAGACTTGTTAGGAGTCCTCAACTATTTAACAGATGTTACTTGAGCAACAGATGCAGCTTCAGCAAATATTTCTTTCTTGACTTATACTTGCATTTGCACAGTCCACATTGCATGTTTTCATACGGAATTGCCAAGGTTAGGGTCAATTTTTTTTGCCTTAGGTTGAGATTCAAGCTTTTAGCTAGGCTTGAAGAGTATAAAGTAACCATCAAAAACCCCAGAAGTTACCCCCCAAAACTAAAGGAATATATACTCCAGCTGCTTCACAAAGTAAAGAAGCTTGGATTTTAGCCACACAAGCCAATATGCTCTGGGTTTTTTGATACTTTAAAGATGGATACATCTTCTAGGACATGCGGAAGAATATCACATATTGCTCAAGGTAAGTTATTAATATAATAGTCTTTTAAATCCTCATATATGATAACCTTAACCTTTTAAATTTCTTACATAGGTTTTGTATGAAACATGTAACTATATTTCAAGTTAATTGGTCATCCATGGTAAAGGAATCACAATGAAATAATTATGAACAAGCCCGAAATATTCAGAGTTGAAGGGTCCTGTAGTGACACTACAAGGAGAAAATAAATAAATGAATAAAAAACTAATACAGCTTTAAATATCTGTGTAAACCATTCTAGGATTTCAAACCCTAAAAATACTAAAATACCTTACTCATAATCACATGGTTAAAACATCTACTGGGCAATGTCACTTCCATTACATTCACTTGGGCCAAATATTCCTCAGCTGTTCATACTCCTTGATTAGAATAGCTGAGCCAGGAACAGCAAGACCAGAAACTCTCTTCTCAGCTTTGCTTCATGTAAGAGCAGCCCTGGTAACATTGTGCTTTCATCTTCCTAACAGAACCCTTCTCTATCCCAGCTGCAGCTGATACAGTTGTCTCTGCATGCTCTGGGATTCTAAATTCCTGCACACTCTCTCTCACTCTGCCTTCAGGCTAACACTTACTCCTCATCCCCTCTTCTTTTTCACCTTCAGCCCTTCTCCCAGTAGCACTGTGTTACTTTGACCCAGCTTAATCTAGCTTCCTGATTTTCAAAAGTAACAGATCTTTTTAGCAGTAATTTAAAATACTGAATCTTTAGTTAGCAACTGAAAAACCCAAACTCCATAGCAGACAACTAATTCCTTAAGTCAACTGCAAATTAAGTGTACCTCCATCCCTAGAGAGTCTACTCTGCTCCAGAAAGGCTACAAAGCAGGTAGAATATGAAAGAGCCTGTGCCACAAAAGGTAGGTTTGTAGCTAGGTAGAAAGGAAAGAAGCCTTGACAAACGAAATTAAGAGGTAAAGCCCCAGCTGATGTCAGCCCACAGTTCAGCCAATTTAGGCACCTTCCTCAAACAAACAGAAACAGTTTGCCTAAGACTTGAACTGTGTTTGGGAGGTGCCTATCTTTTCCTGATGGTCTAGGAAGACTAACCCAGGTGTCTCAGTTAAGTGGAGTGACTCTGGGCTCAGGAAAGTAACATAAGAAGCCGAATTACCACAGACCCGCCTTTAGTGACCAGGAAGAAAAAATATTGATAGAAAGTTAAAAATTAATTTACCCCAGTTGATTTATAACAATTCCGTAGCTAATAAGAACAAGGTTAAAGGCAGATCCTTCACTCTCACAAAACTATAATTTGGTAAACAAAATGTATTAGAAATACTAACATTTAATATTTTACTATTTATCTATAAATCGATTTATCTCACTTCTCCCCTATTTTGCCTCCTTTGCCTATGAAAGGCACAGATATTCAGGCAATAAAAACATTAGGATTTCACTGGTTTCTTAGTATACTGCATTCAATAGCCTAAGTCCTGAAAATGTTCAGTGACGATGAAATACATTTTTACTACCTTAAGTAGTTAATCAGTTATTAAATATTCTGTAAAACTCTGATTCAGTTCAATGTTGACAGTAATTAAAACATCAAACACAGTACACTGTTGGCTAAAAACTCAACTGAACTTTTTCCTGGAAGACTACATAAGATTTTTTCAGAAAGCATATTACTTCTTTGAAATACAGATCCTTTTTCCTATTTAATGTAATTCCTAAGATCAATAACATCTTTGACCAAAATAAACTCTTAGAAAATACTAGCAAAAGCCTTACCATTTTTGTGCATTTTCCAAACTGCTCTCTTCTTTTTTACGTTCTTCTTTAGCTGCAAATGAAAAACATTTCAAAGATATCAATTACTGCCTTACTGTTTTAGAGATCCCACAGATTAAACATCTCTTATATTCAAAATTGGATATGTTGTGTACTAAATATAATAAAAGTGATAAATATTTGCTAATTTTCAATTTTTATTTATTTCTTGTACCTAAATGAATGCTTCTAATGTACCAATAGAGTATATTGGATTTGAAAAGTCATTTAAAATCCATACTATAACATAGAGTGGTAGACATTAATCTGAATAAAAAGCAAATTAAACTCAACTTTCTGATTTAAAAAAAGAACAGTGAGTTGTGTATGTTTCTTTATTGTTGCAGACCAGAACTTACAATTTAAACCTGTTTTTGCAGTGAAAATAATTGGAAGTTCAATTGGAATTGAACAGGTACCAAACATAGTTAACACCAACTGTTCCATATAGCTATCACATTTTGTTCAGGAAGCTGGAAAGTGAAAACACATGTACTAAGTTTTAAATGTATGGTATGTACATGATTTTTTTGAAAAAGCAGCCAAGGGTTTGAAATATGGTCAGTGAATCTGAGCCCTTCTGTTACAGAATGCTCACACGAACTACTTAAAAGGATTTTATTTTCAAAGGATGGGCATTCTCTACTTTCGAAAACGTTTCCTGAGCTGGATACTCAAGCAAAAGCACTAGGTTTTTCACAAAATGTTGATCAACTCTTCTTAATACAGTGGAGAAACTTTAGCTGCAGCAGAATACCACATATGTAAAACAACAGTAACATGGAAATGTTATTCCTATTCCACATTAAAATAATCCTGTAAGTGCAAATGTTAATATAAACAGAATTCAGACACTTCTTATACAAAGATGTATTATTTACACAAACTGTATCTTTCTGCTGCTCAGTCTATAGGAGTGCATTGACTGGCTGAAATACAGTTACAAACTTGAGTTCAGAGACAAGGCCACTGAGAAATTGATCCTGAATGATTCCATAAGGCTACTGACACAGAGCTTTGTACTAAGGCAGTTAAAATAATTTAAAAACTGGATTAGTTCAGAACATTTGCTGTTAACAAAAACAAATTAATTTCAACTCATATGTTTACCTGTATTGGGCAAGCATGTTGGAGATACTTATTCAGATTATTTCAGTATGGCAAAAGCCAGAAACAATGCTGTGTGCCCTTTGCAAGGAAAATGATTAATTCTATACCATTAAATTCTCCACCTCAAATCTTGGTGGCAAGACAGCTGCAATTGAAATAGATCAGGCAGCTCTGATTTATTGTGTTCATCTCAGGCTAGTGAGAAATTCAGCTAAAGTTAACCTACTATACTTAATTCATTATTTCCACACCTCTTTCATTTTACATCATTAAAAGTAGAAAACATAGTTTGGAATTCTGATGGTTCATCATGATACAAAATTACCTACATATAGAAAACCAAAGATAGCTGAAAGCTGAACTGTGTACAAAATTGTACACTTTATGATTACATTAATAATTTCTTCCTGGTTGTTAAGGAGATGAAAAATTGTTAAGTAAGGCAAATTTCCCAAGACAGCTACATTCACAGCTACAACAGAAATTGAATATCCTCAGGTCCCTGCACATGAACAAGAATGCAATAACTAACAAGGACAACATGCTTATATGTTTGTAGTTGGGTGATAAGACCTGACTTACTGTTATTCAATCTTGTAAGAACAGAATAAGAGAAGATAGAGGAAACGAATTTTAATTTGTTACAGAAAGTAGAAAAAAGGTGTGACTTCTAGGAAGGAACACACAAAGTTTACATTAATATAACACTGTGTGTGTTTGCATACCAATATAAGAAAAAAGAGAAAGGAAGAAAATAACTGTATAATATGATAAACAGCATTTTCCATTTTTTTAACTATAAGCATGTCTACCAAAGAACTATTTAAAAGCACATATTTGAAATTTAGATGTTGAGACTTGTTAAGAAAACAAATGAACAACTCTATGCAACAAATTCTAAGTAATTAGGAGCTACAATTACTACATAATGTATAAGACAAGAAATCAGAGCAATTCTCTAATCTCCCATAGAATTTCTAAGTAATCTTCCACTCAGAATTTGTAATATCCTGCTCTTTTTCTCCCCCTCCACAACCTGCAATAACTAACACTATGCTGTCAGTAAAAGTTTCCATGAAACATTGTATTTTCCTCTACAGAGTCGTCAAAGCCCCATAGTCAAGATATCAATCCTCATCTTAATTCATAGAATTACTGAAGGCAATTAAAACAAATTGCATAAATGAAAGAACTTCTTTCTTTTTATTTCTCTGACAACACCACATTTGCTTGCATAGACTTTGCTTTTTGCTGAAGTGGGATCATGTAATTCTTTCATTCTTAGACCACACATTTGATTTCAGTTTCCTCAGTTTCCTTTTGTTAAGAATGTAATAACAGCCATATCAGACTGGCACAGGGATTCATCTAGCCTAATATCCTGCCTCTGGCAGACACTGAAGCAGGTGCTCAGTTAGAGCTAAGGACCGGCACAAACACACAATTCCTCTGAGTGTTCTCTCTGCCTCTGAGGTTCTGTAGTTCATACAAAATGCCTCCTGCACTGCATGTCATTTCAATGTAATCCTCAATGGAGTCTCTCCCAAGAACTTGCTCACTCTCTGCTTAAGCTTTTATAAGCTTTTTAGCTTCCACAAACTGCTGTGGCAAGTGTTCTATAGCCTACCTACAGATAGCACATTTTGTTTGTTTTGAAACAGACTCCTGATAACACTCTATTTCTTGTATCAGAGAAAAGCATGACTGCAGTGAATGTTGCAATACAGTGACTATTGGCATTAGATTTTTGATTAGGATGCTTTTGAAGCAAATTTCCTCACTGTCCCCATTTATTGAGCATTGATTTGGTTTGCAGATAAGTTTTGGTCCTTGGAAACTAATTTCCATTAGGAGAAAACTGAACAGGAAGCTCCACAGCAGATGCACTCCAATACTCTACAGGGACAACAGGACCAAAACAATGCTTGAGCCTTCAGACAGCTTTGAACACATGAGGTGGAGATGTTCACCTGAGATTAAATCTAACTCAAAGCCTAAATCTCTACTGTAAACACACTGGCCTCAGTCTCTGCTGCTTCAGTCTGCTGATCCAATGCTACTGCGCCAAATTATTCCATAATGTAGCTGTAGATGTTCTACATTACATGTATACAGATTACATAGAGGTCCTTCAAAATGACTTCCCATAAGCTGCTTTTGGTATGGAGACACCCTTCTGTCTGGCTGTGGAGTCATTAGGCTTGACCAGCTTTAAAAATGACGGGGAACTGTCAAATGTAAAGTTTGCTGTCTGATCTCACATCTAAATGCAAGTTCTTAATAGGCTCTACTGTTTGGATTAGTCCATATCCTGAATAAAGTATTCAGATCCTGTCTTACTACAAGCAGATAATCTTGATCAATATATCTTCTTTGCATACAGACATGAAAGCTGAGATCAATTAAGAATTTGTGTCTTTCTACAGACAAGAGCTTGGAAAGGAAAACAGGTATTTATAAAATATGCAGTTCTAATTTGCTCTAAGAATAGTTTTTTATAATAGAGACAGCTCTAGATTCTGAAGACCAGCCACTAGTCTTATTCATCTTGCTATCTGTATCTACCTCAAAGAATAAGAGAATAAATAGACTATGATCTTATGAATTTGCCTTATGCACCTGAGATATTTCTGGTTGCTTCCTTTTACTGAAATGCAGAAGTAAGCATTTGAAGAGTCATGATCTGTAACAATTCTAAGAGTGAAACAGGACTAGATTGAAACCGTAAACCCACCCCCTGACTTATTTCTTCTATATATTCTACTTGCTGAGGATGGAACAGCATGCCAAACACAATTTTAAGAATGAGAAATTACTAGAAAATATTAATTTTTAATGGGTCTAATATATGCATAGCAGCTTCCAGTTACAACTAAGCCAAGACCTCTTCATGCATCAGGCTACTATGAAATAGTGCTCCAAAAAACAAAGGAAAGAAAATATTGGATACTGGCACAGACTGAAAGTAGGAGAAGGTCATTAACTAACAGAGGCAAGCACAGAATTACTTTCTCTAAGACAGGAGGACAAAGAAAGAAAAATGCGTAGACACAACTGCACAAAAATCTCAGAGTTACTTCTGCCCCTCTAGTGAACATTTTTAACACTTACTGAGTCTGACTGGATAAATTTTCTGGTATTTCTCTCTGACCTTAAATATATGAATGCATGTAAGAAGGATAATTGACATAACTCTACTGATCTAGTTGTACCCATTATAGCTTTTTTATATTTCAGTATCTTACTATTTTCAGAATTGAAAGATCTGATGCGTAACTTTTTATAACTTTTCTAAGCATTCTGGAGCAATGACAATCTTCAAAATTATGAGAACACTTAGACAACTAGCAGTTAGGATGGAGACATCAGAACTCTTAGTTTTATATTCCAAGGCTGAATTAATGTGGTTCAAAAATGTATGCTTCATGAGAGACTGGTAAATTACAGGTTTTTCTACGGGGGAAAAAAACGCACCCTAAAACAAGGTATTTGATTTTTTTCCCCAAGGAAGGAAACAGGTCTTTTCTGACTCATGTCTTCCAACCAACCACAGTTAAGATTAAGACAGAATCAAAGATAAGACATAGACAAAAAAAACCCCAAAAAACAACCCTAAAACCAAACAACAAAAACCAACCAACCAAAAAACCAAACCAAAACAGAACCCCTAACGTCATTCCTCTCTGAACTTTATAGAGCCTGGACAGAGGGTGTTGAAACAGTGACAAAAGTTTATTACATTTTCTAGGCTCACAAGAACTCACCTTCCTTATTAGTCAAGACTGAAACCTCTTATGTAGTCATGCTGAAATGCAGTCAAAAGATGAAACCCATCCTAGAAACATACTAGCCCCTTAATCAAGGGCTGAGGAAGAAAAGTATATCCCCAGAGAGGTTCTGTTGGGTTATCTTTTTCCAAAGTACCAAATGTCACTTTCTATGACATTACCAAGTAAAAAGAACAAGCAACAATAGCCCTTTTTTTCTTGGTCTTTTTAAAGCATGAAGACATACTACCATTTGATAACAGAGATCCAAATCTCTTAGAAATTATCCATTGCTGATATACTTGGGTATCAGAAGGTGAACTCAGAAGACTCTATGGCTGAAAGTATACTATATATATCTCCACCCTCAAGTACAATTGTCATACAAGGGAAACTTTTTAATAATGCTGTTTAATCAGTGACTACGCAGAGTGGAAGAAAAAGCTCAAAGGTGGCCTTCTAGGTGAGTAAAAAGACTAGAAAGGATCATC
Organism: Cariama cristata; assembly: GCF_000690535.1. Classification (NCBI taxonomy): domain Eukaryota; kingdom Metazoa; phylum Chordata; class Aves; order Cariamiformes; family Cariamidae; genus Cariama; species Cariama cristata. The sequence goes on from NW_009611375.1 coordinate 54,978, forward strand.
AAAAGCAATAGAGGTGTTCTCTGTTTTTGTACAAAATTCTGGATATGCTTAAACTCCTAGACACTATAGTAGTACTAAGAACAGCAAGATCATCACTGGGATGAATTTAGCCTTCTTTGGTTTTCGTTTCAATAGATCTGTTACCAGTGAAACTTTCTGAATAGATTTAATTTTTAAGAAATCCTTTATGTTTGCTAGCACATGGTAGTTCTTTGAACTGCAAAGAACTAGCATGAGGAATCTAATGAAAGTGTGGTTTCCTAAGGATTGTTATTTTAGCCATGGTGGGTTGACTCCAGACAGTGGCTATGCACTACACAGCCACTCGCTCGCTTGTCTCCCTTCCCCTGCAGTGGGATGGGGGAAAGCGTAGGAAGAGCAAAAGTGAGAAAAACTTACCGGTCAAGATAAAGACAGTTCAGTAAGTGAAGAAAAGAGGAAGACAAAAACAAGTGATGCAAGGGCAATCACTCACCCTTGTCCCACAAGTAGACTGATGCTTAGCCATATTTGGAGCAATGACTACCTCTTCCAAAATTCTTTCCCCTCCTTTTTATTGCTGAGCATGACATTACATGCATGGAATATCCTTTTGGTCAGTTTAAGTCAGCTATCCAGGTTGTGTTCCCTTCCAACTCCTGCCCACCCCTGGCCTACTTGCTGGGGAGGACAGAGTGAGAGAAAGAGAAAGCCTTGACAATATGCAAGTGCTGCTCAGCAATAGCCAAAACACTCCTGTGTTATCAACACCGTTTTAGCCACAAATCCAAAACACATCCCCATACCTGCTGCTATGAAGAAAATTATTAACTCCATCCCAGCCAGACCCAGTACAACAGCACATAGCCATATAGAAAAATCATTGTAGATGAATCCTAAGATTTAGATAATTTGGGTTATTTGGACCGTTTTTTGCATAAAAATCAAGTCTACAATTATTTTTTTACTACAGCCAAGATGTCCAGCCACTTGATTTATCATGTTAAACAATTTATAGTTTTCAATGCATTATGAGGTTTTATTGTTTAGCTGATGATAGCAAAGTCAACTGCATGTGGCTAACAATTTATACAAAGTGTTCATAAGTATCTTCAACATCTGTTTAATCATTTCATCATTAGTGTATTCTTACTGTCTTACACATATGAATGCAAGAGAATGTAAAATGAGAAAATGGATCATCTCTATTTTCCTTATTTTTTTCATTATCAAACTGGCTTATACTGTATTTTGAAAACATGGGTTGACTAACAAGAATAAGTATGGTACTGAGTATGGAAATTAGGGTTTAGGAATTGTTAAAGACATGGAAATTAAATTTCTAATTTAGTATCATATGCTACTGGGATGAAGTTTTACATTTCGTACAGACTGAATCCAATTTTAGAACTGTTTCAGTTTTTGGAAACAGATCCTACAATAAAGCATATAGCAACAAAGTGTATAAAAGCTTTCAGAAATTGGGTACTCACAGTAAAAAAATGAATTTTGTCATTTCAGACATTTATACTTTTCATTCTAATTATTGAATAGGCTTTCTCAATAACCTTAAAAGTTTTTAGCAAATGATGAAGTTTCAGAAATTTTAGAGGAGGCGTGTATCCTGTTCTAGGAAGATATATACTCAAGAAAAATGTATCTATCCAGAGCTACACATAAACCCTGAATTTTCTGCTATTTCTACATTACTATGTTGAGTTACTTTTAATATAAAACTATCTTTTTGAGAAATATTATTATATCTTTTGAGAAATATTACTTTTAAGATAGTTCTATACAAAATAATTCTTATTACTTAAGAATTGCCTTCATATATAAACATTGCAAACAGGAGAGAATACATATAGTGTCAAAATTTTTCTACTTTTTTTTTAGTGTATTGTATTCAATTTCAAATTTGAAAAATAAATACTTAGTATGACTGCAAATTGTTTCACGTGGCTGCAGTCCACCATTCTCATGCAAGAGCTTTTTTGTCTTATAAAAAATTTACATTTCAGAAATAATAAAAAAAACTTAAGTGTTCTATGTACAGATTCCTAGCAACTAATTTTTCTAATACATATTACTTGATTAATTTTCTTTAAGTAGGCTTTACAAACTCATGGAATTCAACAGACAGCCTGAAAATTACACATTTCATTCTATGTCGAAAATAGTTTTCTATTCCAGTATATTAGAATGCAAAAAATCCCCCAAATAAATGATCCATCAAGAGTTCTTCTATGTTATCAGTTAAGCAAGAAGGTCTGGGAGGAATGGAATCAATGAAACTTGGCCTACTGTGGATCTGTATTTGAGTTAGTTCCCAGATGGATTCATTAATGTTTAATTAAGGGTTGAGTTCATGATACAGCCTTTCTCTCCCTGGAAGGCTAATAGGGTCACTCTTGTCTATTTAGCCCCGTATTTTTATTGAGATTCTAGAAGCTTAGGATCTCTAACTCTGTCACATTTGGTCAAAATTGGCCAATGCATTAAAAATTATTGGCTGGGGAACAATCAATGGGCAGTGTGATCACATAAGCCTTGTTTCCTTTACCTCTTCTCTAAATTAGAAAATATCACATTTTTAACATGGGATTTGGCTGTGCAATTTTTTTTTAGATGGCTTAAATACTGGTATAGACATCTTAAATCCTTTCAAAACAATCTTCAGAACACTTGCTGCCATGAGGTCTTAATCATGCTTCCATGAAACAGTCCTTACAAGTTTATTTTCCTTTGCAGTGGTACAAAAATTGTTTTTAACTAAGAAACCCACATCCAATGATGAAAATGTACAAATCTATCGTACAAAGAGTCTCTGTGCAGTCTTGGAAAACTGCTTAACAAACAAGTTTCCTCACAACTAATCAGGAATATTAGTTACTAACCTGTATCTTAGGTACTGAGCAAGGACTAATTAATTAACATTTACCATACAGAAATTGTTACACTTTATGAAAGATTCAGTATATTTAATGTTACCAAACCATAACAAATTGTAGACATTTGTACATACAGAGGCACACAACACCAGCAGAACACACTCAAGCAACACATTCAAGAAAGTGTTCATTATCATAGGTAATAAAAAACCTAGGAAATTATGTTTTCTTTTAAAAGTGATAATGCTGTCTATAAACATGCCAGAAAAAGTGTTGAAGATCATTTTACCAGAACATTAGAACTAACTATGAAGAAAAAAAAATTTATATTTATTTTCATAAAGTCCTATATTTGTTAAAATGTATGTTTCTTAGTACGATGCTTCTATTGTATTCTAGAAGAGTAGATTTTTAAATTAAAGCTATTTTTTCCAGTTAGCTTCTACACAAAAGGTAATTGGTTCATTAAAATTAGGACTAATATTAGTCTTACTGTTCTGCATTCTGGAGTTACTAATTACAAAGCAAGAATTAGCATTACATTTTTCAATTATTCCAATTAAATTATTTGAAACTGCATTCTGTTAAAATGCAATTAACCCATTAACCTCTCATTTTCCCACACTTGTGGTTCCAGAGAATAAATATTTTTAAAAAACTATTAGTACTTAACACTATAGAAATATATTCTAATTCTAATTTCTTTTTAATAAACTCTTATAATGTTGTCATCTAATTCCAAGATTGATCTTTGAGATGACTAAATGTATCTAAAGAGTTGATAGAACTGAAAAATTAGTTCTAATCCTTTCAAACAGAACAAGGTTAAAACCAATCTGTTCTGTGTTTGGGAAAACTAGCTATCCAGATTATCTGTAACTACAATCTCCTGTTGTAAGCAGAACTAAAAACTTTAAGGATCAGCACATTTTTATACCAAGGACATACTTTTAAATAGTTGAATGATTATTAAAACTAATAAGAAGCAGGAGGTCTTCTTGAAAACATAAGAAGCATTAAAAAAAAAGCTAATTCAATGGTGAACCAACAGCTAATCTGGTGGGTAAAGAATGAATAATTACACAAATATAATTAAACTAATTTGAGAAAAGCTTGTGAAATTTGTGGCCTGAAAACTTTTAGGAGAAAAGCCATAGCATTGCCTCCTCCTGTGGAATGATAACAATGATTTATGAAGCTAAAGTAATTTCTGCTGATTGAGCTCAGTCAAGATTGGTTTCACATGATCAGCTAAAGTACAGCAATACATGACATGTAGTGGCCCCACATGTTTGAACACACTAGGACATGATCTTCTAGGTGATCCAAAGCAGGGGGGGGGGG
>NW_009611375.1:59222-76901 GCF_000690535.1 Cariama cristata
GGCGGTTAAAAGCTGCTGCTTTGTTTTCCATACATTTTCCCCTCATTAGGATACACTCCTCCTGCAAAGTAAGCCACTTCTGGTGGTCGGGAGCAAAGTCTCATTGTAAATGCACAGCAGGATAGTGGCAAACCTGAGATTAATTCTCCATAGATTTATATAGACCTTTCTCACTGTTGATTGCTTGTACTGTTTCAAAGGTGCGTATGTTGCCTTTTTTTATTGCTGGTTACTGACTTTATTCCAGCATATGGCGGTTGGCGCCATGACACAAAGTGAACATTTTATACTAGAATTAAAGTGGATATTTGACAGTTTCTGTCAGAAAGTTCAGAGCAAAGAATTTGTGAGACAAGATTTATTGCATATTTTATATGGGACACATCTGTTTCTTTGCTATGTTTCTGTTTAAATAAAAAAAGCAATGAAGGTTCTTTAAGAAACAAAGACTGTCAATAAAAAGCATGAACAGAAAAACTACATTATTGAGAACGAATTTAATCATTCTGACCTTCTAAAAATGTACTGTTTGGAAGTATGACAGTCACCTTCCCCTTCATGTTCAGCCTTATGGACAGGATGGGGGAGGAGAATTTCAAGCCCAAACAGATTCTCAAATACACAGCTACACATATTTAAAGGCAAATCAAATAAAAATGAAAATCAAATTAAATGTAAGTATTGATATTGAATATTCACATTTAAAAGTAAGGTGAAATTTTAAGGTAGCATTTGCCTTTTTTTTCTTTTTTTTTAGCAACCATAACTGCATTTTAGTGATGTGAAATGTGCCAAATGAACAATCCTTGTTTTGAAAATTTCTTATAGAACTACAGATCAGGTATAACAAGGTATACAGCAAATTTATCCACGTTTATCTATTAACATCACTGAACCTGGTATAGTTTGGCCTCTAAAGTTCAATGTTTTAGTCTTCATCATACCTGAATCAAAACTGAATTTGGAGAACACCTAGCAGGATCTTGTTTAAGGAAAAAAAATCATATGCCTTTTTTCATATGCCTGAGAGAGAAATTATTCCAATAAAACTCTGAATTTTTAACCAACAGCCTTCCTCTTTATAAAGACTCCTATTTAGTATGAAACCCCAAGATTCAGCTTGAGAAATATGAAATTTAAATAAGTAGAAATAAACAAGAAAGAACAAGTACAAAACAAAGAAATTATATTGCTCAAAAATCACACGTCTTTATGAAAAAGCATGTGTGTCTTATTTAACTTCTACTTAAAGAACACAACAATAGAAAAATCACTTCTCTTGGACTACATACATTCTACACAAATAGTTATGATAGACTGTTAAAAAAATATATATCATAATATAGGCTCAGTAATTTCCCAAACAAAAATGTAGTAATTTGTCAAATTATTTCATACTACCAATTTATTTAATTCTTATTTTTAACTCAAAGTTCTTCTGAAACTTAGATTTATGCAGAAAAATTTATCTAGGTACTAGTTCGAAAGGCCTGCAATTTGAAACAAAACCTAAAAAAGAGGCAAACTTGGGCCTGCAATATTTCTCCTTCTTGCCACAAATAAAATACAGGATACTAACTTTGAAAAGTATTCTGTTAGGATTCTTTTAATCAATGTTTTTACAAGAAACATCAAACTGCATTCAAGGCATACATTTTTTCAGAGCTTGCCTTCTTTGTGATAAACACATAGAAGAATATATTTTTAAAAAGGATCTCTAAATTTCTAAATAAAACCCCTAAAACTTCCCTTATGGGGAAAGGATGACGAGAAAAGTAAAGCATGTATGACACATTAGTCAGGCCATTTAATTCATTCCTAGAAAGCACTTGGATACTACCATGATGAGAGAAATGAAAATGTATACAAAAGAAAAAAATCTCATGTTAGTTCAATTTAAGACTGGGAAAATACCAAGAATTATTATTGCATCTACCTGATCTATTTTGGTTTCTTATAGCTTGCTTATTTTCTGTTGAACTCTATGCTGAGAGTATTTGGCTTTTTTCTCCCCCTCAGTGGAAGTAAACATTTTTACATGTTCATGTTTAACCTCATGTAAAAGGAAAGAAGAGAATATGAGCATTACATAACCGGACCAGGGAATGTAAGTGCATTAGCTAAGCCTACGACTGCAGACTTTCTGCACACTGTACCTCTGGGCCTTTATTATTACCTTATTGTTTCTGAGGTACCGCTTATCTCTTGGAAATGGCTTTTACTCAATAATACTAGCTCCATGCAAAAGGCAGACGGGAGAATAGAAATATGTGATAATGATCATTTAACTGAAATCCTAAAAAATAGAGGCAATTCCAACCAATCTATTAGTAGAAGAGTTAAATATAATTGTAGTCATAGTTGAAGTTTTATTTTACTACCATTTTGATGTGATCTTATCTATGAAAACCCACAAAAACTATTTCTGAGAATGATAACAGAAACCATACCCATATCATTTGTATCTAAAGTCATTCTGCTGTAATAACCCAGTCATAATGAGCTTAATGCCTCTTTGTTTTTTTCTCCACTAGAACAAGGAAGTCTTGAATGGAATTAAAAAATGATATGCAGAATAAAAGTAATACACTTTGGAATTTGATGCATCTGCATCTATAATGGCAGAATATACTTTGCATAAAATATTTAATAGGACAACTTATTTTGCAACATTTTTGGAAATGTTATAAAATGTTTGGAAATATTTTTTTAAATTTGAAAAGAAATTTTAAATCTTGAGGCAATTTACTTCATTCACATCAAACCCAAGCCAATATGAAATTACATTAAAATGAAAAATGACTGGCATTTAAAAGGCAAGAAAGTCAAAGTTCACCTACCATTATTTCAAACAGAAATGTAGAGTCAGCTGTCCTAATTAAGGTTGGGGATTCTCTGTCCTAGGAACTGCCCAATTACATATAAGGAAAGAATCTCTGCTGTGGAAAGCTTAAATAATCTTAAACATAAATATCCCTTATCCAACTCCCATTCAACTCTAAGTCAATGCCAGGTCAGGCCTTTCGTGCAAAACTCAAGGTAAGGAAACACATTATAAACATTTACTGACAAACTGTACTGATAACTTCATAGATAATCAAACCAAATACATTTTCTAGAGCAGCTTTTCCTTTTAGCACTATATTCTTTAAATGTTAAAGTTTTATGCTTGGCCACAGAAGCTACACTGTTGTGTCTAGTCAGGTATCCCTGCCTGTCCTAGGGCACTAGGGCCCTCTCTGATACTATGTTCCGTTCCAGAGATGGCAACAGTTTGTGGAGGGAATTTTCAGATTGTAAGGTGTTCTCAAGATGAAAGACTTTGTACTCATGCTTTGTGCAAATAGCTATATCCTAAAATATGCTATACAGTTGCTGAAAAGAAGTCCTTTAAGAAATATTTTTTTGACACTTTCAAAATAGCTGACTTGGGACAAAGTTTAGATGGCTGAAAAATCCTGAGGCTGAAAAGTTTGAATTTATTTACGTGCCATGAAAGAAGTACTGTTCCAATCAATTCCATACACACATCTCTTAAAAGAAATAAAACTACTGATTTCTCCATCTCTGTCAAGGTGTTCACAAAGCAGCCCTGTAATGGCTCTTTCCAGGACAAAGGTACATTTTAAAATGTATTGCCCTGGCATCTGAAGTACTTAGACACAAAGATACCATGGAAGAAGTTGCAGGAGAGGTTGGATGATGACCTGAAATCAGACTTTTCTTACATTTAGCAGAAGTCTGTCTTTTATCACAGCTGTAACGTTACAACACTGTATCATCCATATGTTTTTACTCTGCCATTCTCCAATTTTGAGAGCAACCTGGTGCTTTGTCTTTTAACTAGCTTCAAATTTCTGAGAATTGCCCTATGAACATTGTGATTTGCCCTATGAACATTGTGATTACTATTTTTGTATCAAAACAAATGGTCCTCTTACATCCTGTTCAACAAGTTTGGGTGTCAAATTTAGTTATCTTTTTTTCTTAGAAAGAAGCTTCCTTCTGATGGCTATTTCCTGCCTGGCCTACAGGTTTTACCTGTTATCATTACTTAAAAAAGGAAAACAAAGTTTACCCCATAACAGAACCTAATCCAGAGAGCCCCAATTTCCTGTTGAAATTTTCAGCATCTAGTATTTTTATCGATCATGCTCAAAAGCATTAAAACAGGATATTCATGTGTTTGCACAGGTACAAAACATAACTGAGAAAAATGATCAACCTACCAAAATTACAAAAGTCTACAGAGAAATTCTACATAAATGCTTATCAGATTAAGCATGTTATTGTCATAATCGATTTGTATTACGGTAGCAGTGAAGGATATTTCCAAGCTTAATCCAAAGACTACGGTGTGAAATTACAGAGCACAGGGGACAAACAAAAGGTGAGAGCGACCAATGTAATGGTAGGTATTAAAGTCTCTTGAGAGCAAGTGTGTTTGGGCCTTTCATTATTTATTAAGTGCATTAATCTCTTCTACCCAATCCTTTCCAATTCTTGACTCTGCTCTTTCCTTGCAGTAGTATCTTCCATATATGTAAACACTTGCTCATAGGATATATAACCTAAAGTAATGAATCGGTGAGCATCCTGATTTACTGCCAAGAAAAGCTTTGCCAGGGATTTAAATTCTGTTAGTTCATTGACTTTGAATATCAGCACAAATAGGGTAAGACAAGGATGCCAATAGCAGAGCAAATCCAGATAAACTGCATGCTAGTGGAGATGACTGCAGTACAGAGAATAATGACACATGAAGATAAGTAGATAGGAAATCATGCAAGAAATCCATAAGAATACAGTAAAGAAGAAGAAAGCAGCTGGACTAAAAGAATAGCCTAATAGGATCCTTGTGAAAAACCAACATATATAACCTATGGTTCTGTTTACCTGTAAGCTTATAACATAGGCACTGGAAGAAATCCAGTGGAAATGAACAGAAAATAAAAGTTTTGATGAGAATTTAAAGAGAATGTTAGACTCCATATAGCTGATAGTGGTTATACTAAAGGTATCAGTAATTCTAGGTATAGATTTTATAACTATCATATACATCATATTTTTTGGTATTAAATCAAGGGTACCAACACTAACATTTGTTACATCACTCAGTTGCTATTAATAGGAAATCCTTCTCTATCACGAAATGCCACGGTAATTCAGTATAACACAATCAAATTGAAAAGAAGCTGGAAGGAACTATTGTCTCTAAGCGATTCTTTCCTTGTCTTCTAAAAGAGGATGACATTGCATTTTTAAATACAAGTCTTTCTAAATTACATTCATATTACACATTCTAATGGAGTGGAATCCTCCGATTTTTATAGTAAGTCATAATATAGTGGAACTGATTATAGCAATTTGATGTCTATCTGTCTCAGAAATAATTAACTGAAAGTTTCCTGAAAAGTTATAGTTTTAATTAACATCCATTTTCAGAACTTTGATGCTGGTAATGTCTCTGGTAGCATAGGAAGAAACATTCATTTCAGAGCAAGTTCTTGTTCTTTGAATCAGCTCACTGTCAATATTGCATCAGTTAGAGGCATACGGATGCAATCACATTCCAGGACACCTTATTTGGTCTCTTAAGGACTGAGGTTATTGTCTAACTATACAATCTCAGAGTACCACAGCAATAAGGTTCTGGGCTTTGCAGACTCATGCCAATTTATGTAAATCACTCTTTCATCTGTTTAAATGCAATGATCTTTGAGTGATGAAAATAGTTATGACTGTCACAAACAGTCTGAAAGATTAAAGTAATCCTGCTGCTGCCATATAAAACAGCGTTCCAGATCTAAACACAAACTCTGCCTGGTCTGTACTGTCATTGCTGGGAAGGATAAAAGTTTTAAGCAAACATTATCACTGCAAGGAAGTATGACATATTTTTCATGTTTGACACTGGACATAAATATCCTCCCACACTGTTTAATGTGAGAACTGCACATGTCAGGCTGAGATAATAAAACATCTCAGTGAAAAAAAAATGAAGGGAAAAAGAGTTATGATAAGTAGAACAGAAAATAAAGCTTTGAAGTTAAGAGTCTTCATATTTGTAGAGTTTATTCACAAAAGGAAGAACCAGTATTTGATATGCAGACTGGATAGTCACAGAATCTGCAAGAGAGTCTGATATCTTGTAGAACTGGTTATCTTTACAGAGATACATTTTTTGGTTGACAAAAGCAGCTTCATAATTGCAGGTAACAAAATCAGCACAACTGTGAGATCCTTGTAAATGCTATTGCTCTTCTGCTGTTTACATACCATATTCTAAAAGGCAGCTGTTACTGAAATTTGGTGCTCTTAAAAATTATTATTGATTTTCTTGCTTCACTTGTTCAGCATTAAAATGTTCAAGAGCTTTAGAAATAAAATGGAACACAAGTACCACAATCCAATATGTAGATTAAGGAAGAGGAGTACAACACTAGTGGGAAGACAAGTATGTAAAACTAAGTCACATTCTTTCTGTTAATATTCTTCTTGGGGAGAAAAGCTATGTTTTTATTGCATAGAAGCAGGAATTTTCAAGTATGTGACTTAGTTTTACATACAGTTTTAGAATATTTTTCATTCTTTCTGTTAATATTCTTCTTGGGGAGAAAAGCTATGTTTTTATTGCATAGAAGCAGGAATTTTAAATACTTCTCAGAGGTTTCTGGTATTTTGGGAAGTCGTTACAGGCAAGCTCTACTAAATTGCTACAAATAAGGACTTAAAACATAGTCTCTATATCTGTTTTAAAAACAACAATATAATGTTGTCAGACTATTAAAGGAAATAAGTGTCAATGTAAATTTCTTCCTAATATTTGACTGTATTAAAATTTATAAAGGCATGTCCTGTTGACAGTAAGAGAGAAATAAGAAATATTATTGTATTATGAAAATGGTACTGATAATAGTGTCTTGGAGTATTCTCAACTTCTGATTCACTACTACTAAATGACATTAGCATCCTGCTTTATACTTCATAGACTGCTTTAATTGAAAAGCAGTAGAGTGTTGAGTGGAAAGACATTTTGTGCTGTAATATAAGAAATTATACTATGATCCTCCTACACTCAAAATACATACGAGGCTATGAACTAAGAAAGGAAGGTTGCTTTCCCTGGGTTAATAGAACAGGTGCTACTAGATGAAGAGAATAAATCACCATGTATGAGCACCTATAGCACAAGAACAACATTTAAGATGGAATATTTATATACCCAGGAACAAGTAGGAAATAACAAGACCTGAAAGTCTACCAGCTGAAATACACCACAGTAGAGCTAAAGAAAAGTTAGTGATGTAAATTTCTTATATGAAAGCTATTATAAGATGGTATTTTATGTACTGTGCAGGGAGAAAATGTAAACAAGTCAAGTTGGGTAAAAATAAATTTAAGATGGTAACAAGTAACTTCATAATAAAATTATTTGAGTAGAGATATTAGGAATGAAAACCAACAATAATAAAAATATCTTCCTAGATGCTGTGTTGAAATCAAGATCTAAATGATTTATGGTTTCAATTATTTGGTTAAAAGAAGTCAAATATACTTCAACAAGATTTCACTTAGAACTCTGTGATCTAAAAACTAGTGATTCCAAATAAAGAATCAGTATTTCATCTTCTTACTGCTGAACAAATTTGTAAGAAAATACAGTATCACAGTATCCAATGAGAATTTGTTACTTAAACAGAAGAAATTATTTTTCTGGAAATGAAGTTATGAAGGTGGAACTGATAGAGAGGCATAAAGGCATGAAGGCATGCATAAGAAAGGAAGTAAAAATTCTTTATGTAGTTGCAGTAACTTAGATCAAACAATTCATGTGAAATTGCTTCACACATTTGAAAAGGCCAGGAGCTAGCTCTCCGCCTTTTTAGGCAGCGAGGTACAGAATCACACAAGTCCCCCTGTTTATCCTCCTATTCTCATGTCAGAGACTGCAGTAGTTTTCATCAGAGTTTCTGGCCAGTACCCCTGGATGTTGTTTTTCTATGGCATTTCTTAATTTCTTGGTATAATCCCCCCAAGAATAATATAAAACAGAAAGCAGTTAACATACAAGTGAAAGGGGCTAGCCTTAACAGAATTTAGTTCTTATTTTCTTTCCCACTGGACTACCTCAACAATCCTCTATGGTGCATTCCAACAGGCAAATGAGGAAATGTGGATCAAAGCTCCTGTTCTGCAAGAGAAATACACTAAAAAGCACAATAGAGTGGATGCATGCCTAGGTAGCTACTGCAGCCTGGCTAAAATTATTCAGAAGAGATCACTCAACAGCAAATCAGATTTACTGACATTTTCAACGTGGCTGCTAACCTTGTCTGGAAAATGCACCACCTCCTGACATAATGCTGCGGTGAGCAGTTTGGTCTATGACTCTATTTTTCTATTGTACAGTCCCATGAATGCAGTGCTGATCTTTTATGTGGTATAAGACATATAGCAGCTGCAGCAAAGCAATGAACTCAACCAATGTTTCCTACATGCTAGGCTACAATTCTAAGCACAGGACAATTTCTTTTACTGTGGGATTAATCTCAACAGATCTACTCTATTTGACAAATCCTTCCCTCTCCATCTTGCTTGTTACCTTGGACACTTCAGTGTATCATGTGCCTTTCCCAAATAGCTTTGCTTTCCACTATTGATGATTTTCAAAAGCTGTTCTGTCTTGACATCAGATGGTTTGCTTCCCAGACTCTGCCGTAAACTAAATGAATTCCTTTAATAGCAAAGTCTTCATCATCAAGATGCTTTATTCTTAGACAAATGAAGAGAGAGGCAGCTATGCTCTTCCTATGCTAACTGCTATGAAGCATAAAGACTTTTTGCTTTGCACATTCCAGTATATGACAGAGGAAATCAAGCCCAGATTAAAGTTTTTACATACTTTCTGACCTGGAACCAATGAAGGGGAATTTGGGACCAGATTTTGCAAAATCCTGCATGAATCTGGGTTATGCATTTCCACATTTATTAAAATGGACAAACAATATGAAATAGTGAAGCGATAAAATAAGAAATACATTTTATTAAGGCTAGTTGCCTACTGCTGTACATCATTTACTTTCTGGTTTGTATTATTCTTTAGAGAACGCACAAGGAAAATAAAAAATGTCATGAAAAACTAACACCAATGGCTACTGGCCAGAATCCCTTCTAGTGAGCTTCATAGGTGCAGTAACCAAACTCTTTCTTTTCTCCTTTTCAAAATATAGTATTCTGCATCTTTTTTATACTCATCTACCTTGCGATTTTTTTCTGTGAGACAGCTTCATATCAGAAGAGGAGTTTTCTTCTAAGCAATTCTGAGCAAGTATTTCATAAATTAAGGAGCATTTGAAACCAACCATTCATTTCATGATTTCAAAGTTCTTTTTGCATATCATGGTAATTTAAATTGAAAATATTATGAACACATTTCTGAAAAAAACCATACAGTAATTCCATTGGAGATAAAGTAAGCGTATATTAATTTACAGTAATTTCTAGGTCTCCATATTATAGTAAAACTAATATAATTTGTTGCATATAATTATATCTACTAAAGATTATTTCCACTTACAGCATAATCTAAGCACTCTTCAAAAGTATAGGCCTATCAAATACATGTAATGAAGTATGAACATAGTTTACACATGATGTCTTTCATGTGAGAATCACAAAGTACTTGACAAAGACTATCTTTCACTACAAAAAATAGCAAGAATCATTATTTAACATCCTGTGTACCGAAAGGTGAAGCGTGCTCTGAAAAAGAGATTAACCAAGTATTCTAGCGTCACATGTCAAGTAGCTAAACTGGGAATAGAACCTAAAGGTTCTGGCACCTAATTCCCTGTTGAAGGCACTAGGCTACATTACATCCAGTTATACAAAACAGCACTGACATCAGCAGAAGTACAGTTTATCCCCTCTAGCATTTTAGAATGTCAGTCTCCATAACACTCTCAGTGTTTTTTGTTACAACACAGCACGCATTAGATTTAATTGGCATTAATTGTAATTAGGAAATGTAAACAGTTCAGTTTAAGCAAATCAATATGGTTTTTTTCTTACAGTATTTCCAACTTAGCATTGACTAGAAATGATGGGAAATTGTGCGTGTGAGAAAAACCTGAATATCTATGAGTTCCAGCCCTGCTTTCAGGCCAGAAGTTTCAGAAAAGCATCTGAGCTTTGGATACTTGCTGTGAGCTGGCAGAAAGATAACAGACAATTTTTTCTTGCATTTGCTTAAACCAGCCACAACTCTTTTTTAAACAAACAAAACTGAAAGCAGATGCTTAACGGATGCTCAGTATTATCAGTTAACTCCTAATTTCAGAGAAGCAGCTGAGTTTGCAGACACTTATCTAAACTGAACCTCTGAGCTTGATATTTGTCCAATGCCTATTCTAGTACCATAAATCAAGATGAGTTTTGCTGTTATTTTTACCTATCTTAGTGTAGATTTTTAAAGAATTTCCATTCCAATGCCACAGAAAGTTCCATCCACCAATTATCAAGATCCAAATCAATCAGGTGACTGAAGAAGAAATAGGGTCAATAATTAGAGGATCTGACAACCTACTAACAACTCATCTCAGAAAAAGATAGATGAAACAGAAATATCAAAAGATGATAAGTTAAATTCGACTAAATTAAATGTGTATGATTAGATACCATAAAACATAATACTATAAAGCAAAAGGAGAACAAGAGAACACACGAAAAAAGTAGACAAGTAAGTAATCCGTGTGGTTTTGCTCTTTCTGGAATACAAAAAACCTGAAGCACTAAAAAGTGTCCAATAAATGTTATAATTTACATAAAGAACTCATTGTCCCAGGACACCGTGCAAGAACGTACCCTCCTTTTTTTTTTTTGAATTATGTACATTATTCACAAACATAAGGATAAAATTTTCTGTTACACTGACAAAGATAAATATATCTCAATTTCCACACTGATAGGCATAAACAGGGCAAATGTTTGGAGGAATGTGTTTTTCTATTTGAAATAATAATGCATAATTAAATTGCAATTTTCTCTAAAGCAGAACTAATCTTCTTCCAAGATCAGCTGGGTATTTTTATCGTGTTCCACTCATCAGAAAGTAGGGTAGCTCAGCTTTGCAGGAGAAACCAGGTACTGTGTTGCCTTTATTTTTTGGGACTGTGGTGACATGCATTTGCTATTCCTTCTGCTAGTTTTAGCTGGGGTGGAGTTAACTTTCATCATAGCAGCTCATACGGTGCTGCGTACTGGATTTGCGACCAAAACAGTGTTGATAACACACCCATGTTTAACTATTGCTGAACACTGGTTGCACAGCATCAAGGCCTTCTCTATTTCTAATGCTGACCCCTAGAAAGTAGGCTGGGGGTGCACAAGAAGTTGTGAGGGGCCACAGCTGGGACAGCTGGCCAAATTGACCAAAGGGATAACCCATACCATATGACATTCAGCAATAAATCTGGGGAAGGAAGGAGGAAGGGGGGCAAGGATAGAGCTACAGTGTTTGTCTTCGCAAGTAGTAGTTACGCGTGATGAAGTCCTGGAAATGGCTGAACACCTGCCTACTGATGGGACGTAGTGAATTAATTCCTCATTTTGCTTTGCTTGTGCGCGCAGCTTTTGCTTTCCCTATTAAATTGTATTTATCTCGAGCCAATAGTTTTTTTCTCTTTTACCCTTCCGACCCTCTTT
The DNA here is from genome assembly GCF_000690535.1 of Cariama cristata. Lineage (NCBI taxonomy): Eukaryota > Metazoa > Chordata > Aves > Cariamiformes > Cariamidae > Cariama > Cariama cristata. The sequence goes on from NW_009611375.1 coordinate 70,929, forward strand.
CCCAGGCCACCAAGGGGGAGTGAGTGAGCAGCTGTGTAGTACTTAGCTGCCTACTGGACTAACCACAACAGTCCTCAAGAGATCCAGGGTGTAATAAGAATTACAGAATCTGTGATATGATCATGGAAGACACCATTTGGTTATGGTCTTGACAAGACCTGAGCAAAATGCAATTATGATCCAGATCTATACCTGAGTCTATAATTTTAACTGCTATGCTCTGATGCATTTCCGGCCAGTAGCAAGGAAAGAATACAGACTGATCATTTCTGAGTTGCTCTAACAGCATAATTCATACAGTACAATGAATCAATTAATCTATACGAGATACAGTTACACTGATCTGCTACAATACTTTGGCAAGCAACATCAAGAAGCATGCTGGAGATCATAATCGTTCAGTAGAAATATATCTAGTACTATCTCAATCTTGATGTTATTGTTAAACTGTAAGTGAAAATTTCCAATTAAATAAGTTGGAAAGACAATACAACTGTCCTGCAGTGACAGAAAGATTTCCATCATAACGTTTTTGTTTTACAAGTTCTGAGGCAAGAAATTTGCAGCTTTAATGCTGTCCAAATACACTCGCAACTAAAAGAAAAAACATATCGAATAACTATATCCATTAAGCTCCATGGCCTGGGAGGAGGGTGAAGAAGAATATTAGTTTACTTAACAGTACAATTTAACAGGGCCTGTTACTTCTAAAACATCCTGTTTTCACTTATCAAAGTATTTAGTAAGATAGCCTCATGAAATAAAGTTATTAAAAAGACATTAATACAATTTTTATAAAAAGGATTAAGCGAATTCATAAATTATTAGAACAATCTGAATGATCACTAATAGTAAGTAAACATTTTGCCTGGATCAGTAGAGTCAGATAGTTCAATTGACTTCTCAAACAGTAAATTGTTAAACTGTTCATGATTTCTGTGAGAAATACTAGCTCTTTTGTAATATTTCTTAATAATTCTTAATATAGCAATCATAAATGCAGCACTTACCCTGTTTACCCAAATAGTCTTTACTCCTACAACCTGGGGTGAGGAGTTTCCCTTATCTGTTTTGCACAGCTCCAGAGAAAATGGTGCTGACAGAAGCAGGTGACTGGGAATACATCATCTGGGAAACAGGAGAGCAGGACTGTTCTTTTCAAAAACAGCAACCTGCATTTACATTGTTTTGAACTGATGATCAAATTGTACCTTGGATCTCGCCCCTCTTGCCTCCAGAGTCTACCCTGGTAAATCACTTCCTTACGCCTATTTCTGTCTCACACAAGACAAAATCTTTAAATCTGAATTAGTAAGTGGAGACCGGTGATGAGTGGTGCTCCTCAGGGATCAGTACTGCGACCGAGGCTGTTTAACATCTTTGTCAGTGACATGGACAGTGGGACTGAGCACACCCTCAACAAGTTTGCCAATGACACCAAGCTGTGTGGTGTGGTCAACACGCTGGAGGGAAGGGATGCCATCCAGAGGGATCTTGACAGGCTTGAGAGGTGGGCCCATGTGAACTTCATGAAGTTCAATAAGGCCACGTGCAAGGTCCTACACCTGGGTCAGGGCAATCCCAAGCAAAATTACAGGCTGGGCAGAGAATGGATCAAGAGCAGCTCTGAGGAGAGGGACTTGGGGTTGTTGGTTGATGAGAAACTCAACATGATCAGGCATTGTGCCCTTGTAGCCCAGAAAGCCAACCACATCCTGGGTTGCATCCAAAGCAGCGTGACCAGCAGGTCAAGGGAGGGGATTCTCCCCCCCTACTCCGCTCTGGTGAGACCCCTCCCCTGCAGTACTGCCTTCAGCTCTGGGGACCCCAACACAATGACAAGGACCTGTTGGAGTGAGTTCAGACGAGGCCACAAAGATGATCAGAGGGCTGGAGCACCTCTCCTACGAAGACAGGCTGGGAGAGTTGGGGGTGTTCAGCCTGGAGAACAGACGGGTACAAAAGACCTCAGAGCAGCCTTCCAGTACCTAAAAGGGACCTACAAGAAAGCTCGGGAGGGACTTTCTACAAGGACATGTAGTGATCAGACAAGGGGCAATGGCTTTAAACTGGAAGAGGATAGAGTTAGGTTAGATATTAGGAAGAAATTCTTCATGGTGAGGGTGGTGAGGCACTGGAATAGGTTGCCCAGAGAAGCTGTGGATGCCCCATCCCTGGAAGTGTTCAAGGCCACGTTGGATGGGGCTTTGAGCAACCTGGCCTAGTAGAAGGTGTTCTTACCCATGGCAGGGTGGTTAGAACTAGATGATCTTTAAGGTCGCTTCCAACTGAAACCATTCTATGATTACATGATTCTATGAGAAGCCCACACTATTGATAAAAGATGCCATTACTTCATGTATATATGTGGACTTTCTCTAGAAGAGTATTTTTCATTCTAGTCTTTTATAAACTTGAAGCTTTATACTCCCTCCAATAAATTTGGTCTATGATGAGTATCTTTTTCATTTTGCCAATAAATAATGATAAAGAACAAAGTAGAAAATAATCAATAGGAAATTGGTGAGACCAAGTGAACAATTATCTTTGACAAGTGATGACCAAGATCTGTGTAACCGTTATTCTTGACATATATTAGGCACATTAGGAACGCAATCCATAACAGATAGTAGGAATTTTCAGAGGCAGTTACATTGTGTATATCTTTCTAATCCACTACACTATTTGCCAATAATTTTTTTTTTTTCTCCAAATATGGTTACCTTTCTGGAAGAATTCCTCTAATTTCTCCTTGAATGGCTGGAGATGCTCTTCAGAAGACTCTCTGCAAACTAACTTCATCTGCTTTTCAGAGCCTGCAAAAAGAAATTGAGAGACATTTGTGGCATAATTTGTCTACCAGAAGTAGATGTCAACACTATAGAAGCTTACATCTAAATTAGTCACCTAGACTTACTTTAGAGGAAATGGAAATAAATAAGCACTAAGGAATCCAGTAATTACATTACAATAAAAAATACCAATACTAGTCTAGCAAACCAAACAGAAAATTCTCTAGGTGTTTACAGAGTAGAATTTGTATTTAGTAATGATTTTGTCCTAAAACTCCAGCTGTGTGCTGAGACTTGCCACTAACACAGCCTGCCTCACACACAGAAATTTTAGACGGTATTTAAAGCTCTAAACTTTCTCTGTGGTGAGTGAAGGATGACTTGTATCTGAACTGATTTTAATCAATCAATGCCAGATATCCTATACTCAACCATTTTTCCTAACACAGATGCAGGAATTTAGCTTTACTTATATATTCAAATTCCTGGCCATGATATGAAATAGTAGAAGTCTGTAAGAAGTTAACTTACATCTAACTGCAATTTGTTTACTATTTAATCTATCTGTTACTTTAAGACCTGATGCCCTGTCAATTTCTAAAAACTCCAGGTTACTCACCACTGAATTTTAACATTCCTAGAACTTCCAGTAAACTTTGTAGATTCCAGTGTTCCACATTAAAGATGAAATGAGACTGTTAGAAATCAAAATGCAATTACCTTCCATTTAGCAACTGAATTTATGGACTACTATAAGATTTTTTTTTTCCATAACTCTTCATTCTCAAGAAACTAAATTTAATGGAAATTTATTTTGGAGTTAAACCCAAGAGTTAGTTTGGCTGCATGAAAAATATTCACACCATATTGCTACCACCATTATATAATACAACTTATTGCAGCAAAAATTAATACAAAACTGTGGAAACAGAAGTTGAGAATTAGTAATTAAAATGTCATGTTAATGTAAGTCTGCAGTGCAGTGAAAAATGTCAATGGAAGGTTGAAAACAGATGCATACAGTTTATTGTACAACTAGTGGTGTGCCTATAATATCCTTGGACCAACAGGACTTACTAAAAAAGACAACTTTTTAATTCATTGAGATCAGAAATACATTCGGACAGTTGTTGTTATAGAAAAGTGCTGAAAAGATCCCTGTTCCCACCTAAGTGTGTATTTTAATTTAGCATCCCTTCACAACTCATGTAGGTTGTGGACTATGACATTATTGGGGAGCTCCAGAGCTTACGTAAAATGGCCTGGGCTACAGTCTAAGTTTATCTTTAATCTCTAGTCCTGTAACCTGTAGCGTAAGACAGACCCCTGAAACTGCTCAGAGTAAAGCTAATGGATATTTGTTTGTATGCCAGATAGTAGGCAGAATGGAGTGTTAATTTAAACATAACAGATTGGGAAAGAAAGTATTTTATTAGGTGCTCAGCTATGTGTCTTTAATAAACTAAATTAATCAGAAATCAGGGAAGTTTATATGACTTTTAAAGATTGTTTTCTTACGATACATGCCTCAACATTAAAAATTTGAACTTCCCATGACTGTTATCATACACTGAAATTTATGTATACTTAACATTTATGTTTGTAGAATTAGAAGGAGATTTCAACAGCTATTCAAGCAAATTGTAACACTTTACTTTGGAAGAAGATGGACAAATTAGAATTGTGTAGGGGAAAAAATCTAGCAAAGTAACTGAGACAGTACTGTTAAGTTTTTGACTGGAAGTTTGAACAATGTAGCAGCTATAGGTTTGGGGTTTTTCTTTGTGTTTAAACAAATTTACAGAAAATGATATAAGGCAATATTCAGAAATTATTATAGATAAATATAAAATGACAAAAGTGTAAAAGTATTAGTACACATATTATGTTCAGGCATTTAGTACACAGTGACTATAGAATGCACATGATTATTACAATCATGTAAGGTTGCAACGATGGCAAGCCAATAATTACTTTATAATAACCTTATGTAAATAAATTTGTATAAATCTATACAGAGGTAGATTTCTGTGAATATGTATTATAAGAATAAGCTTGTAGCTACAGTAGTATCTAAACATACTCTAACATGCTCTAGAAAGGTGTTCTCCCAAACATATGGTGTTGCTAATGCATTGTCTGGAGTATTGAAAGCTTCCTAAATGCTTCCTACAAGCTTCAATAACATAAGATTTAGAAAGGTTACTCAGGTATGTCCCATGTAAATACTTAAATTACCAAGACTAGGATGAATTATTTCTAATTAAAAAGAAAGCACATACAAAACCCCTTCAACAATTTTTTTTTTAAAATAAAGATGACTAACATTAACCTTAATCAGATGACAAAAGCTACAGGAAAATATGGACAAGAAGTAGTACCAGCATATAGAGAAAAAGCTTGTAGTGAATTCTTCAGAAGAATCCTAACATCCTTAGCAAGAAGACCAACAATTGGCCTGAGGGGAGAGGAACAGTAAGAAGAAAGGCACAGAAGAAAAGAGCAAATGAGACAGATGACATTGAGTAAGTAAATCAAGGGTGCTGATTAAAACTCTAAAAGTTTGAGATGAGATGAAATGAGATGAGGTATCAGTTTGCACTGCTTAAATCATCTTGAAACAACGAAACTGAAAGAGACAAAAGAAGTCAAGTAAATGCTGGCAGACTCTAAGAATTTACATTACTGGAAAGCCTTAAAAGAGACCCTTGGACAATTCGCTCTGCTGATGATATTTATCTAGATGTTATCTATCTAAAACTAAAATCTATCAATTTACTTCCTGAAGTTCTTTCAGATAACTGCCAAAAGAGACTCAAGGGCTCTGGAAAGTTTTAGCTTTGAGCTAAAGGAATCAAGGACAAGGGTGATGAAGTGAAAATCTGTTAATCCCAAAAGCAATGAATTTGCCCTATACTGCTTAATCCTCCTTTAACTGACTCTGAATTTAGCTTATACTTCACTCAATAAGCTATACTTTTGGTCTACAAACAAAAAAGTATCTGGGCAACTGAATGTTAATGAATTCTGTTTAAATTCAACTGCACTGAAATATTTGAATAAAACTTAAATTTATTTACTTGCTAACATTAAAAATAAGACACATCACATAGGTATGGAGACACTGGCTGAAGGCAGTCATGAACTGCAGCTGGAACCGCAGTCTCAAAAATTTTTTATT
>NW_009611375.1:76925-81917 GCF_000690535.1 Cariama cristata
CTTCCCTTCAATAATGAAATGTCCTATGCAGAATAATGATTCCTTGCCCAATACCTATAAGAAAATGATGGCTAGGACCACCAACCAAATGCATCTTTTAGGCTGAAGAACTCTGGAACATCATTAAGTTTGCCTGGGGATAGATATGGCAAAGAACAGTGGAACTGTGTTCAAAAGAATCACAAATCAGATACAAATAAAAGACATATTTGGACAAGGAGAAAGATTTTAATAACAGGGCTAAATCAAAGGTTTTGATTAAAATGACAGGTGTAATTCTACATATTAAAATCAGCTGGTCTTTGTCAATCTAGATTTGTAATATTGGTGAAAGGCTACCACACAACTCTATGACCTGTCTCAGTTCTACACAACATAATATAAACATTTCTGGTAACTAACAGTCATTGAATTTCCCATTATAGAAGTTCTTTTGTTTGTTGTTGGTTTTGTTTACTCAAAAATTTACTTGAAATATATGGTTTTAAAAAAATAAATTACCAAGTCATGCCAAACATTACATAAAAAAATTAAAACTGAACAGTCCTGTTCGATCAGTTGCTCTGATTTTCTTTGCTAAGAATGCTATAACATGTGTGAGGAAACATTATATAAAATTTTTATATTTTGTTCTTGTATTCACTGCAATAGAAATCCTTTCCTTTTTAAAAGAAAATTATTTTAGCAAGGTTTTTATTAGAATGATTCTGAGGTAAAGGATCCTATTATGCATTCCTTCTTTCAAATAAATTCTGAAAAGCTTCTTTCTGAAATTCTGAGGAATCTGGAAGAATTCTGATGAATCTGACAGCTAGCACACCACATGTACACTTCTTCTCTCACCATCTCATTCAAAAAAAAATCATTTGAGAAAATAAACAACCTGTTTCAGCATTACTGAGTTCAAACAGATGCAAATTCTCCACTGCAGTAATAAACTTTTGCTTCATTTTCTTGGTATGCATTGTATGTTAGTGAAATTAAATGTAATATGCTACTTTGAAAATTGTTTATTTCTAAATGAGCTATTGCAAAAAAAGAAAATACGAGTGTGCAATAGTATTTGAAAGTCCTTACAAATTGCTGGATGTACATCATGCTTCACGCACTGCAAATCTTGGCCACAGAAATGGAAACCATTAGCAAAACATTAAAACAAAGCTGGAAACTGCTGATTATCAGTTTGCCACTGTCTTCAGATTTAATGCAGTACTTGGCTCAAAAAGTTCTTTAAAAATCCCCAATATAACTGAAAATATTTACAAAATAAAATGTCTCTCTCTTTATGCCTGTTGGGCAATAGTCTTTTAAAACTCCACACACACTTGTAAATCTGTCAAAAGAATCACTGCCCATAAACAAACTTTCAAGTAAAGAGCATTTCAGTGTCAATCAGACAGGATTTGGAATTTTTTAAGCACCATTTTTAAAGTAAATGCTAAACCAGAAATAGTTTAATGTTGATAACAGTAAATTACTAACTATTTACTCACCAGAACCTACCAGTAGCATTTACAGGAATCAACCTGACAGTGGAACCAAGTATCAACACCATGAATTCCTATAAACCTGTCACTGACACTGTCCTCCATGAATTATGCCACTGCGAAAGCTGCTAACACCCCCCTCCTCTTGTCTGTTCAGAGTCTGGCAGGTTACCCTGCCAAGCTTGCTATTTTATTTTCTTGTTATAATGCAGGCTTATCTTTGATGGGAGGGTTATTATTCGACAATTGTTTTTTAGAACCCTTACCATTTCTGTTTCAAATTTCAATTCATATCGCAAATGAATTCAATGTAGCACTAAATAACTCCAAATTTCTGTATGAGAGGATCCATGATTTTTAACAGTGCAGAAGCCTGTTACACTACTTGGGCCTACATACCTAAATAAGAATCTAATAAGCTTCAGATAGAATGCATAAATTTAAATTATTCAGCAAGTGCTATATAACTTCCTCATGATTTAGTTTGTTTCATTTTGCTTTATTACATTTTCTTACTTGCAAATGACTTTCCAAGTTAAACAAAAAGTTACAGGAGATGCATGTTTACCCATTGGACACTGTTGCAGGATTTGGTTATACTCTCTTGTTAGTACATGCAACTTAGATACATATTTACTGCAGATATGCACATAAGAATGTTACCTTTATTACAATCTATTATATCTGTGCCATTTACAGCTCTTGTGCTTATTTATCACCCTGCAAGTAAACGTTTCTTTTCCAGACAGAATTTTAAATAAATGTGGAGAAGAAGGGAAGAGATTTATCTTGATTCCTTTGGAGTACAGTATAAGAATTTTCACAGCTTCTAACTGCAAGTGGCTATGCTGCTACTGACCCAGAAAAGTTTCAGAGACAGTATTTTATTTGCATTTTTGGACACACATTGAAAATCAGTACACATCTCAATGACGGCAACACACAAAGGTTCAAGCACTAACACCCTAGCCAGAGCTGAGTTGACTAATACAGAAGCCTTTGAACCAAACAAAGGGAAATGCCATGAAGTGGGGTGTGAGGTTTTCTGCAACAACAGTATCTGAGAAAAACATAGAAGAGGATCAAATTGTGGTGGTACTCTATTCTCAAGCTTCGCTTTTATTGCCTTAAATAAAGGTCAACAATTTAAAGCAAAAAAGTGTTAGCACACGTAAAACCAAATATACCATTCTAACCTATTAATCACTTGTATAGTTACTGTTCTGTAAAGTTATTTTCAGCTAATTTAGAAGAAATGTGTTTCTATGTACAATTATTTTCTCCACTCATTAAGAAGTCAGTTTTCTTAAAGCCATTTCAGAGGATAGAAGCTAATAAACAAAACTTTAAACAGTCTGATCTTTGTCTGTTTAAAATACATTTTCCTTGTGACACATAAACAAATATCTGTATAGGTGCTTAAGGTCTCACATATAAATGAGACAGAAAACATTTCAGTGGCAAGTCCTAAGCTGTGGAAAGTGAAATAATTGAATTAGTGGCATACAAAACACCCTTTAAAGTTCACCTGTTCTAATGGAGTTTTAATGGAAGCCGAGAGTCAGACATCTTGACAATTCCCAAGTTTGATTGGATATTCTGGCTTTGTCTTTCAGATTTAAGAATTGTGAATTTTTTTGTTTGTTTCCTTTATGTTTAACAACATTTTAAACTTTTACAGTATGTGATGGCATGCAGAAGAACTGTCAGGCCTATATTAGTTTCAAAGAACCCAATAGAAAAAACTTTTTTGCTCCTTGTTTTGTCAAAGGGTATCAACATTTTATATAAATAATTTAGAAACCTTTCTGTTAAGATTGTTTCCTAAGAATACATTTAACAAAATGAACAAAGATTGCTAGTAAAACTAAATATTTTTCACACCATAGCAACATATCTGACACTGGTTAATGTATTCTCTCTGAAATAGTAGTTTACATTCAGTGCACCCTTCAGCAGAGAAGCTCAACAGCACGTATAAATGAATATAATGACTAAACCCTCATAATTTTCCAGTCAAGTCTTTGTAAGATTCCTTAAGTGATTCCAGCACACATTATTAGTAGAAAGTTTGGTTTAGTGTCAAGATCCAAACACACAGACCTCCACACATCATTAAGATCTGTCAAGAGTGTAGAAATGGGCACTAGCAGAACCTCCTGAGAAACTGGAACATTTCCTTCTGTCTGAACAGTACAAAAAAATGAATATTTTGAAATTGAAGAGTATTGTCTGGCTAATTTAGAGGAAGACAAAGTTTTTAAGAAGCAATAATAATATTTGTAATCCGATGAGCTAAGATTTTTACAGTGCTAGGAAAAAAAAGACCTTTCAAACACATGAACACATTATTACTGGGTGTACTGAACAAGGGATCAGATAGAAGAGGATTGCTGGGTAATGGCTGAAACAGTATTTTATGAGCTAAAACTGCAGAGGACGGAGTGATCTCTTGTTTCGCTCTGTACTGCTGGTTCTCTGACTTTCTGTGCAAGACAGATCATGAAGTTCCATGTAATTAATTCTTTTATCAAGTTTATGGCTTTGGTTCAGCTAGAGCATCAGATTTAAAATAATGTAAATTCTACCAACAATATTAGCAAGAACAGTTCTCAAAGTGCTCATTAGCCTCACTACTACTAATTTGTATCCCATTGTCTGAATTAATGTACTTTCAGTCTTTGATCATTGGCAGTAAATATGTAAGCAATGTAAGTGACCATCTCAATTCTAGCAGAAATCTGCCTTTTCTTTTACCGCATACTCCCTCACAAAGGAAAAGGTCCATTAATATGAAGCCACTGTTCCTCTCAACGCTAGTACTACACACTCTCCAAGCTACATCATTCATTATCCATCATACACATTGATAGGGACAATATTCCTCCTGTTCCCAGATGTACACTACCTGCTCCTAGATGTATACTACATAGTTACGTAACGAACGCTTAACACACACACACACACACATATATTTATATATTTATATAAAAGGGCACACAGAAAAGTGCACAGAAAATCGTAACTGTGGTATTTCCAAAACTCGTTTTAGAATCTTAACATTTGCAGAATGATTTTTAACTAGAAATTTCTGAGGATTTTTTAGCCAAAGAAAAAAACTGAAAAAGAAAAAATTAACAGCATGCCATAGTTTAACTACCAGAAATCTTTCTCCCTCTCCTTTGTGCACACATGCAGACATCTGCTTCCAGGGACTAAACTCTTCTAGAACACCATTGCTTTGCTTCTCTATTATATTTCTGAATCTTATTAAAACCATTACATAGTATTCTCTATTATCACAAACTAGAAAATCTAATGGCATTTAAAGAAGCGATCCACTTAGGAAAATTTCCACTTAATGTATTCACATATGAACATTACCAATGGAACACTGTCAAAATGTTAGTTTTACTGTAAAATAGAATCCAATGCACATATACAAGTGTGTTTTTTAATGCCTGTGTTGTATCTTTGCCAAATCAAAACAAACCAAAATATATCT
>NW_009611375.1:81948-84340 GCF_000690535.1 Cariama cristata
CTGAAGCAAGAGACAATTCAAAAAGTGGTGAGAAAACCCTGAGAAGGAAGAGAGTGTCATTTTGTCAACTCTTGAAAGCAAAATAACTTTTCCTATATGAAGCTGTCCTTTGGTCTTTTCCTTACACCATTCTTCATTGCCTCAAAATACATCATGTAAATGTTGGGCAGTGCAAAAATATAGCGATACTCACCAGGTACAAAACAACGTGTTCCATTTATGCTAATGTCTAAAGAAATAACTTATGAACCTATTTGGCTCCTCATTTTCCACCACCCAGTTCAAATTTCTATTTGCCTACATTTGCAAAATTTTAAGGTTAATTTTAAAATTTAAAAGTATGATTAACATGAAGAAAATTAAAGTCACTAGTTCCTGGAAAGTATCATACAACTTCTCTGCTCCTGCTGGGAAATTTTTTCTAGAACATGTATGTGAATCAGATGTTTAAACTCCACTTTTAAAGTGACTTAAAACATTTAATTTACATTAGACTAAGGATTCAATTGGTTGAAAATACTTTAGAAAAGAGCCTTTGATACTTTTTTGAATACTATCCTCCTCTAATGAGTAAACAATCACCTTTTACTGAGAAATATCTATTGATCCAACAAATTATTTACAAAGTTAACACTCAAACTGATACATAGAATGTTCATGATGTGATCCAGTAACCTTATCGTCTATAAAGCAAATCAAACACTAGACAAAACTTCTGAACATTGTAATCGTTGCCCTATTGATAATTATTGTATCATGACTGTACTAAAACTCTATTCCATAAAGCGCACTTTATCTAAGGCCGTATTACATAAGAATTAAACATATAATTCCATCTGAATAAATAATACCACATTCAATCAATTTCTCCATCTGTGCTTACATAGAAATCCAACAAAAGCTGAAAATGTCTCAATTCATTAATTGAAAACATTGATTAATCTCTGGAACAAAAATGGATCTGTTTCTATGAAAAATAATATATATATAAATATATATATACATACATATTCATATCTGAAAAAGAATATATACATTGTCAGGCCATTTGAGAATGAAAATAAAATTAAGCACTTGAAGAAGAGGCAGAGGAAGCCAGGTATGTTCAGCCTGGTGAAGAGAAAGCTAACTGGGGATCTAGTTTTTCGCTTCAACTATCTAACAAATAGCTACAGAGAAGATGGAGCCAGACTTATGTCAGAAATGCACTTGTAAAGAAAAAGGAGCAATAGTTGCAAGTTGCAGCACAGGAAATTCTCACAAGGGATAAGGAAAAATATTCAAGACACTGATTCAGCACTGGAACAGGTGCCCAGAGAGGTGTTGGAATTTCCACCCTTAGATTCAAAACTCAGTTGGCTGTACAACCTGATCTAAATATTAAGTTAGTCCTGCTCAAAGGCTTTGAACCACAGGACCTCCAGAGGTACCTTCCAACCAACCAACCTGCATTTCTCTATGATTTTAAGATACTTGCAATGCTTCTGTATAAAAATCAATGTAAAAACCACCAATATAACATTGTAATTTCTCAACTTTTCATGCATAGTTTTACTTGCTTCCCTTTTAATCTTTTTATAAGGACTATATAATTTTACAAGATATGGTCGCCGTAAGCTGAAGTTTTGATGAAGTTCCACTACTTAAATGTGGAAACGTTGGGGGTTACATACTTATGCAAGATAAAGACCTGTCAACAATTAGGTTTATAAGCCCCCAATTTGAAACCATGTCTCCTGGAGTATTAAAATCCAACTGATTATTATAGGTAGCTAATCCATGAAGTCTTGTTTCTAATGCAGATTAAATTATTTCCTTTCAGTCATGTATGTGTGTGTAAACATCTGCATATATACTCATACACACTCAGTTAAGTTAGTAAAAACTTAAAACATATATACAGTACTGAAAAAATATTAGTATGAAAATGGTAACTAATATCTCTACTGGTGGCCATGAAAGAAGGTAAAAGCAAAAGGTATATGGATTTTCAACGGGATCAGAATGTTACAATCTCAAAGGAAATTTAATTAATTACGAGAAATAAAGGTGTGACTCTTGAAAACACTCAGAGTGGACCTACCTTGGTTTCCATTTTTAACCATTCAATAAATACCTTTGCTCTTGCAATTGTTAAGGTCAAGAATGCTACGAAGTTATAATAAATCCATCATTATAATAGATCATCCTGGGTGAGATCACAAGTATGTGAAGGACAATCAGGGGATCAGGACTAGCCAGCATGGGTTCATGAAAGGCAAGTCCTGCTTGACCGGCCTGATCTCCTTCTATGACCAGGTGACCCACTTGGTGGATGAGGGAAAGACTGTGGGTGTGGTCTATCGGGACTTTAGCAAGGCCTCTGACACTGCCTCCCACAGCATTCTCCTGG
>NW_009611376.1:0-27137 GCF_000690535.1 Cariama cristata
ACCACTTCCAGTACTTTGAGGCACATAGTGCCAGGTGACTGGGCAGAGTTGAGAGCAATTTTAATCACCTGAACTGGAGAGGAGTGAGACAGGCCTGAGGGAAGTCAAGAAATGGCTGTAGCAGAAGTTGATGCCTCAACATTTTTCCAGGTCCTTCAGTTCTCACTTGGTACTCTGTTTAGAGCAAAGGTACCTCAGCCATAAGTGCGTTCAGTAGATGAGGCTGGCATTGCTTGGCTCTTGGAGCAGCATGTATTGATTAGAGTCCTACCGCTCTCTCTGAGTCTTGCCAGATACAGTTAGCATAGGGGAGCCTTTATCCATAACAAGATTTATGAGGTACCCAAATATCATTAAAAGCAAATTAAAAAATTGTTGCCCTTAGGCTCAACCTGAGAAGAGTACTTTTCAGAATGTTAGAGGAAAAAATAATAGTCAGAAAAATAAAATATTCCATTAAACATATGGCAAAATTAAAGATGGCTTATAAGTAGACCTTTGTTTTCATAACTCTCTCTTCTTTGATATGTTTGAGCAAAAAAGAAGCCAATTCATCCTCAGCCACAATAACTTAACACTACTAGAAAAGGAAGTATGGGGAAGGAGAGATCTCTCTACTCACAGCCATTTCTTGGAAAAGTAGTGGATGATTTTAAGGAATGTGGTTAACGTCTAGTAACATATAGTAGAAGTAAATGCTATATAACAATATTTGTGTCAGTCTAAAGTGTTTTTTTTGTCAGCATATTGCTGACAAAGGCATATTGACATAACAATATAACAATAGGATTTTATCTCTGATAGAATATATTCCTTGTCTTCCCCAGAGTCATTTGCCTTGGATCCACAGTTTGAATCCAGGACTAGAAAAAATAAGTGCAATTGTATGGGAGGGTAATGACTGCAAGAAAGCAGATATGTCTGTGCTTGAAATCAGTGGTATGATAATGAACAGAGTGAGTATTCTTTTTACTTTTTGCAAATATTATATTTAGGAGTCGAAGCACTACCAAAAAGAAGCTTGTTTTATGTTGGTGGTTTTTTTTGTTTGTTTGGGTTTTTTTTGTTTTGTTTTTGTTTTTTTTTTTAAAAAAGTATCTGCTATTGACGTTATTGCTTCATGGCATCATTCTGATTTACTTGTTACTAGCTGATAAAAGAGCTAGCAAATCTTAAGTCTTGGAACAGTAAAATATGTTTGCATTGTTAGGTGCTTACGAACATAGTCAACCTCTGTTTTATTGTTCTGAAGTGATATATGTCGTGAATATTCATATTTATCTCCTTGATTCTGATGAACAACTAGTATGTTGGGTTAGGAATATAAAGATCTGAGTATTTGGATGGCAAAGTTAAGATTGGAAAAAAACCCTTTCCTCTTTAGGAAACATACATCTAAGAGGATGAGTGGGATGTCTCCCTAGTCCTCCCTTCTTTTTCCTAGTCCTCCTTTTCAGGAAGCAGTTGGAAAAGCATTTAATTGATGTCGTACTCTTTTTCAATATAGAGAACGTAGGCATTTTGTAGAGTTGAACGTAAAATCGTAGTGTAGCTTAAGCAACCTATCAACTAATTCTGACAAGTTGATACTTACCATCTGCAACTTGTTCAAAAGCAATGTATTCACAAACTGAGTTCACATCTCTGTACCTAACTCAGAGACAATACCATTTTGGGTGCAGTCTGCAGCAGAAGTAAACTTAACAAAGCCATGGCCAGCACAACAGAACTCCAGTCCTGTCTGCGCTGTGAACGCTTTGATTCCTTTAAAAAACATAAAACCTGAAAGCAAAACACAAGTAGGAGCAACATACAGAATGTAAGCAATACAGTCTGATTGGCGCACTTTGCTAATTCAGCATTGAATGAATTTTTAATACAAGAATATGCACTGGAGTCTTTTAACTGCAATGTTGTGTTGTTGGGTTTTTAAATGATTTGTCATATTTGATTCCTGTACATTAAGTGCTCTTTGAGATTTTCCTTTTTCTTAGTAGAAAATTGTGAAGATGCTTGGTTGAAGGTTTCATATAACTTTATAACTTAATAAGTGTTCCTTGTGATACCAAGACATTAGCATTAATAATTTATTTATGGACTTAATTCCAAATTAATTCAAAAATTAAAAATATACGTTGTTTTCTTTTGTTTTTAGGTGAACAGCTATATACCAGGAATTGGTTATCAGATTTTTGGAAATGTCATATCTTTAATCTTGGGTTTAATGCCATTTGTCTTTCGACTTTCCCAAGCTAAAGATTTGGAACAACTTGCTACACATTCTGCCACTGAACTTTGTATAACTGCATTTGGATCAAATGGAGACATTTGGGTTCTCTCAATGGTTATTATAAGTTTTCTAGTCCGTGTGTCTCTAGTGTGGATTTTCTTTTTTCTGCTATGTGTAGCAGAGAGGACATATAAACAGGTACGAATAGCAAACCGGGAGGCTTCATCCAAAGCAAAACAAGGTTTAATGTTTGCATTTTTTTTGACTTTGTGGATATTTTAAACTTATTTTCTTCAGCACACTATGAATCATAGATCAATGATGACAAATACTTCAGGAGTCTTACAGTTTAGGCCATGGCTCAGTTGCAACGGACTGAAGTCATTGTACAGTCTCTGTAGCTAAACCTTTTTTCCTGGAGGGTATTTCTGAGGGAAAACTTTTTAAACTTTTATTTCAGATTTCTGGCTCAATGCATTAACCCAGCTCTTAGTCCTGTCCCAGTTTGTCTCAGTTCTCCCCAAGGAGAAGGAGTTTCAATAAAAGGACTCTATAAATTTCCAGTTTGTTCTTTGCCAGTGTTTCCTTCAAAACCTTCAGTTTAATTCAAAACAGTTCAGTCCAGACCCTGCCTGCTTTGCTGGTGAATCAGCCCCACAGCTGGAGACAGGGAGAGCTGCTATCTGAAGTAATACACCTGTTAATTTATTGCTTGTTACTGCAATTTAAACTTTTAAGAGAGTATCACTGTCCATTACTAGCTACAGAGTATAGATGCTTACTGGCCTGCAAAAGAAAAATTTTTGTACTTCCTTTTCTCAAATTATAGCCAAAATATGTGATTTAATACAGTAGAGTAGGATTAGCTTGCTTCTAATCATTTCTGTTGGAAGGAACTTCTGTGATACAGACACTCTCTAATGCAAATGATATGCAGGTTTGATCTTTCTCACAGACTTAGCAGATCTGTTGTCTGAAATTTGAAGACAGGAACTCAGTGTAGCTGAACTTTGTTTGTCATTAGAGTATGAAGACTTTTAAAAATTTTTAGTGTATCTTCTCTTTTTAGTAATGTGCTATTCTTATTTCTGCACTATATTAACATATTTTAATTTACACTGATACATTGGGTGTTACTTTGACATATTAAGTGAAGCCTTTTCTCCATTTTCTTTTTAGTGCCCTTGAAAGTCAATTAACAGGTAAAGTAAATTTTTTTTTTCTTCTCTGCAGAGGCTACTTTTTGCCAAACTTTTTGGTCATCTAACATCTGCTAGAAGGGCAAGAAAATCAGAGGTTCCTCACTTCCGCTTGAAGAAAGTACAGAATATAAAAATGTGGCTTTCTCTCAGGTCCTATCTGAAGGTAAAATAATGTATATTTTTGCTACCATTGTAATATAAAATATCTCATATGCTGTTGATGGAAGGTTGGTATTCTAGTCTGAATTTTTCCTCCTGTGAACTTACCCCTATTGGTGCACGTGTGCCTCGTGTGTTTCATTTCAGTAACTCTGGTCCACCAGTGTCTACAGGCAGCCAGATTGTGAGAAAGTAAATGTCTCGTTTTTACCTTGG
The DNA here is from genome assembly GCF_000690535.1 of Cariama cristata. Taxonomy (NCBI): domain Eukaryota; kingdom Metazoa; phylum Chordata; class Aves; order Cariamiformes; family Cariamidae; genus Cariama; species Cariama cristata. Next base: position 3,808 of record NW_009611376.1, read on the forward strand.
AGTAAAGTATGAGTGTGTTTAGAGTTGGAGTCTTGTCTTACTAATGCTAGCAGAAAAGTCTCTCACTTGAATATATTGGGTAAAAATGACCACTTGTTGTATAATACAGACAATACCTTATTGTAAGAGCCCCACAGTTAGTGTCATTAACACAGGAGGGATTTATCAAGCAAGAGAGTTTATATGCATATTTGTGCTGTGAGTGTACACGTGCCAGGTGAAGCTACAAATTATTCCCAAGTATTATCTGTAAGACATTCTAATCTTTCTTTTGTATGTTCAGCTCATATTTTTGTAATCTCCTTATATGTCTCTAATGAGCTTTTCAAGCCAGAGCATTTTGATGATTCTTTGTGAAAGGATCCATATTACCTAACTGAGGGTTGGTTTTTTGTTTCTCCCTCCCCTCAAGTTTTTTTCCATTTTTTTCTCTGCATTAGATAATTCAACTAATATCTGAGGAGAAGAGTGTCTTGCCTTTCCTCACAACCACCTTTTCTTATGCCACCAGAAACATTTGTATAATTATGTAGCTAAGAAAAAAGCAATTAGACAGTGGTCAGAGACAGGTGCATAGAGAACTGACCCAACTTAAAAATGACCAGACGTGAACACTAATTTTCACCTCAATCTGTTGCTTTACTTGTTTCACTGGGCAGCCCTCTGATGCCTGTGCTATCACAAGGAAAGGAATGGAGACAAGCAGCTAACAAGCAGGGCTGCCTTCTTGCAGTGGTGCTGCTGGCACGTACTGGCATAGCATTTGTACAAAATACACTTGCGTATTACCTCTCTGTATATGTGTCCGCACGTGAAGATGTGAGCTGAGGTATATACACATCTCAAGTCTCCTATCTCTTTCTCCAAATTCCAAGGTTATATCTCACATATATACACCTCCCATTCTTCTCACGTTTATACAATTAGTAGCATGTCTGGAGAATAAAGTTGAGAAATAAATGTCTGTTATAACTTGTACATGTTTCAATGCAGCACAGGATGTTTAATTCTTTAATTAAAAAAAAAAAGAGAAAAAAGCTCAATGGGTAGAAACATTTCATTGTACCAGCAAGCAAGAAAAAATGATTGAAAACAGTGAGGTTGCACCTTTCAAGACAATTATGTTTGTTCCCCAGTTTTCCTTCTTGTTCTGGGGGAGAGAATTATATTATTGCACCTACTATGGTGGGACAGGGATTTACAGCTACACTTTTTGTGTGTCAAAAAGAGGCAAGTAATGGAAACGTTACCATGTGAAATCATATCTTGATATGCTGTTGCGATCAGGTGTCCAAAAATCTTTTGTTAGCACTGGTTTGATACTTGGGGTTAAAGCCCAGTGCCGTATTGAATTTATTATGTCAGGGAATGCTGCCTAAATGAAAGTTGCTTCACATCATGAAGGAGCTGACTGAACGAGTGGTGAATATTTTCTTTTCTCATAGTTATCTTCAAATGCTTGCATCTGAATTAATCTCATATGCCTTTAGGGGTATTCAAATGTAGTGATATTATTAGGGATCTAATAGGGTGTTTAGAACTTAGATTGCCAAATTGTGAGCTATGACGAAACAGGTTCAAGATGTGAATCTAACTGGGTATGTTCAATATCAATGCTGATTGGGTAGGTTTCACTCATATATATGCATATCCTTTATTTTTAGCGTCGAGGTCCTCAGCGCTCAGTTGATGTAATAGTTTCATCTGCCTTCCTACTGACTATCTCAGTTGTCTTTATCTGTTGTGCACAGGTGAGGAAATCTTACTTGTATAGAAACAGCCATGACTCAAATAGTTTTCAAAATAATTTTGAGTGCCTTTTGTGTTGTGATTCCTACTAAGTAAAAAGACCACAGTGAGAAATGAGTAACAGCTGTTACAGCTTTTCAGAAGATTAAGCTCCATTTTGTATTGTTCATTTTATCTACTTTAGAATATTATTCTGTAAAAGCTAAAGAAACTTATTGATAGCATAATTCCTAACACATTGTTATTATTATTTTTTTAAATCTCTGTCCTCTTTAATTTTCCATCGTGGATTTTGGAACACAGTTGGTTTTGGTTTTTTTTCCTAACATTTTTCATCAAAATACACTTTTGCAAAGACAATTAAGATTGACCTTGGTTGATGATTTTTGTGAGACACAAGATTGTTGACTACACTAGTCTGCCCTCTAGTGGAATAGCTTTCAGTAAGCAAATCTATGTTTAAAGATGATTTTTACTGCTTAAGATTTTTGCTCGAGCTCCTCTTTCAGAATACAGGGAAGCTTCTGAATGCCTTCTGGTTGTATTCCCCACCCCACCCCCACTCCCCGCCCCACTTTCTTCTATAGTTAATGCTAATATGTTTTCCTGGTAGATAACTATAAATATTTTAATAAGAATATAATTTAGCAGTAACTCTGCGTGGATTAGATTTTCTGTATGATTCTGTATGATTTGAGGATATATATTTTTTTTTATCCACATATAGTGTCTTTGTAAGTTTTAACACAACTTTAAAATTGTCTTAGATTATGTATTTTTTTCTGTTGCTTTAGGGATATGAAAAAAGATGTGTCTTAATTCTGATTGAGCCTTTCAGAGCATATCTTTTCTTAAACCTCATATCTTTGACACAGTGTTGATTTTGAATTATGATTCAAAAATCTTTCAAAATCAATCCATATACTTAGTACTGGGAAATTTTTCTTGGAGTTGGGGAGCTATTTAATTATTTTCTTGTGGTGTGATATAATTACAACTTTGAATTAAATTTTGATTTTTTTTTCTCTCGTTTTCAGCTGCTTCACATGCATGAGATCTTCCTTGATTGTCACTACAATTGGGAACTTGTAATTTGGTGCATTTCACTAACTCTTTTTCTCTTAAGATTTGTTACTCTTGGATCTGAAACCAGTAAAAAGTACAGCAATACCTCAATATTACTTACTGAGCAGGTGAGAATTAGTGTAGACCTATATTTTTATATCTAGCAAGTTATTCATCTGGTCAGTCTCAGGCATGCATTTTAAATGTATTAAAATAGTCTGGATTAGGGGGTTAATTATGGTGTAGTGAAACACTTTACAATCTGAAGTTCAATTTCTGTGAGAAGTGTGTGACTTTGTTTGAAAGTTGTATGGAACATTGCAATGGCCATAACCCAATTTCTCTTTAATTGGGTGGGCTTATAGATACCAGTATATGTCATTTGATATAATTAAAGATCTATCAGAACACAAAAAGTAGCTTTTAAACAGGAAAAAGAAACCTGAACTCTCAAAGTGTTGGATGGGGGAGTGAAAGATTTGAAAACAAACTTACCCTCTACAAAGTGGGTCACTATTTCCAGTCCAATAATTTTGACTGCTAGGTTGCATGCGTTACATATAGTCTCCTCCAGCCTCCTTGGAAACTTTTTCTTTCAGTCATCTGTCAAGCTTGGCTTTGGGTCTACGTACTTTTCTTAGGAATGTTCTACTTGGTGTTTGTACTGCAAACTTCCCTCTTTGACTGGCACTGCTGGTAGTTTTCCGAGCTAAGCATGCTCAGTTTGTGTTAGGTAAGAAGCAATCTCTTTCTGCTCGGAGAGGTTTCACACTGGTGCAAAACACAGCATTTGGGACAAGGTAAATAGGCAGTTCAAGAAATCTTCACAGGTTTCCTACAAGAAATGTGTTCAAGTTGGAGAATAAAATCTTCCAAACTGAGTCTCCCAAAGGCAGGACGTGAAGCTTATGACAGATGGTATAAATGACTGCTTACATACTTGCTCAATAAGAATTCATTCTGTCTTTACTAAAGATGATGAGGCTAGACACTGAGAAGACAGACTGCGTATTTACATTGTCCTGAATGCTGTGTTTTGCACCAGTGTGAAACCTCTTGGAGTTCCTGAGCCCGAAGAGCTTTGCATTGTTCTGTTGATCCTCAGAGTACAAATAGTCTAATGTCCCAGTGGAGTTTGTCCTGTTTCTGGAATGAAAATGGAGGGAAATATTTGGGATAGGACTGGGAAAAAACGAAGAGAGCAAGGCGAAAGAGAAACAGAGAATGTCAAGGCTTAGTTTTGCTTTCATAGGTTTCTGTACTATGCTCTTCATGACAGTCAGTGTTTGAACATTTTAAGCCAGCATAGATATTGAAAGAAGCACTCTATGTCTGCAGAACTTTAAAAAAAAAAATAATTCAGAAAATTCTGTGTTATCAGACACCTCGCTTTGTATTGAATCCAGCTTATCCTGTTATAAGTCATTTCCCTCAAAAATGCCTGAGAGCTTTATGAAATGAAAACTAAAAGAGAATCCTCAATTGTTTCTCAGAAAATAAAAAGGATATATGTCACCCTAGGTAGAACTCATTTTGGACTGGTTTCACATACTACCTGGTTACCACAGCATATTTACAGTGTTCTTGAGAAAGACTTAGGGAAGTCTGACATTCTGGCATTTCATGAGAAGTCAAGCCCAAATAATTGACTGACACTCACTTGATCTAAAAAAGCACGTTTGAACTGGTGTCCTTGAAAGTTGCACACTAGTATTATTAGGCTTACTGAGAACAGAATGGAGCTTTAAAACAAACAAAAAACTACAATAAAAAAACCAAAAGGACAAACAAGCTTCAACCCCCAGATTTAATTTAAATGCTTCATAGATAACATGAAGTTGCAAATTCTCCTTTCTATCAGCAAAGTTCCAGCCACTTCTGTATGCTTTATATCCAGCTTATGAATTTCATGATTAGGAGTCATGATGGGAAACTGAAAGATCAATCATTTCACATCAAGGGATTTTTTTGACTATATGCTATTTGCCTATAATTTTGCAAGTCCTTCTGAAAGTGTTTTTAATTGGTCTTGCAAATTAAGTGCCTCAGTGCTTCCTTGTTGAGTGAAATATAAGGTATGATCTGATCAAAGTTGTTATTTTGCCAGTTTCAAGTCTCAGAATAGGTATGGTAAATGGCTGTGCATATACACATTCAAACTCCCCTCCTGATTCAAAGTTTGTTATTGAATGTTGATTTTTTTTTACAAATTAATGGAATCGTAGTAACAGTTAAAAGATATTTGAATCTTCTTACAGTTTATTATCTACCAATTTTTTTCAGAATTGCTAAATAGAGCCTTTATTCTTAATTTATTCCTGTTTATATACACTTGAATTGCTGAAATCAGTAATCTTGTATTTAAAGACTGGAATCTCTTTGCCTTTAAAAGCATAATTTACTTTAAAATTAAATTGATAGTTCAGGAGCTTAATATGCCTTGGAATATATTAGACATATTTTTTGATTTTTAACTTCTATAAGCAACTTATCGATCTTTTTAGGGAGATCTGATAATATGCAGTTGCTTTGTTTAGATATCTGTGGCCCTTATTTCAATAAGCACCTTACAACAAAGTGGTTAAATATATCATACCATCATATAGCATCACTTCCTTTCTGCAACTTTGCCTCTGTAGCTTGGTAAGAGTCTCTGTCATCTGAAGGACTACTTCAGCATATTGCTAAATTGTTCGTTTTTCACTTTGTTCAAGGTTGTCATCCTAAAATTAGAAGTTCTTGGCTTTTCAATATATTTTTCCTTTTATTTGCTTTTGTTATGCAATAAAAAATAAAAACTAACCTTTGCCTGGTCTAGGGTATCAAAGGTGGGTCACTTGAGAACGAAAGCTGATGTTTCAAAATTGCTAGAAACCCAAAAGAGAGCTAATTTGTACTCTTAACTAAACTTTCTCAGAAACAATGACGTAGAAAAGTCTGGCTCACAGAAGTGTTGAAATGATCAATATACTGTTCTTCTATACTAATGAAGAGTTTAATAATTTTTCAAATATTTCAAGGCGCTGGAAAGATTGATTTTTCTGCACTCAAGGTGCTCATGAAGTACTCGATTATACTAAAATCTTTTAAAAGAAATTACGCTTTAGCAGAATTATGTTTAGCATTTCAGTCTGTTCAATAACTTTTGGGGATGTTAAGCCTTGTAACGTCTACATACTATTATAAAAACCTTCTGGAAATGAATTGACAAACCTCAGGAAACTATTGAAGGAAGAATAACAAATTATGCAAACCTTACATATGTGGTGTTTTTTCTTGCCTAATTTGTAGATTACACTAAACTTTAAAGTTGTTGCTATAATTATATCAGATATATTTTGTTATATCGTAAACCACTGTATTTTCCTATGGTACTAAGCCAGTATTTGTTCTTAAATATGAAAAAGGAAGCAAAAAATTTGCTTACTTGCAGAACTGTCATTGCTGTTCTGTCATATGGCTGCTGAATAATCACTTCATTTTATTATTACATATTTCCAAATGAATTCCTTTAAATTCCAAATAAGTGGTAATACTTGTATTTTATTTAAATCAGATAAACTTGTACTTGAAAATGGAGAAAAAGCCTAATAAGAAGGAGGAACTGACACTAGTGAACAATGTTTTAAAACTTGCTACTAAGTTACTGAAGGTAAGAATTAAAATAGTATTGCCATATTATATATAACTAGGAAGCCGAATAGATTGCATAATGAGTTACTTGTGTTACTTGTGTGGCAGTACCATATGCTTTGGTCTAAATCTGCTCTAACTCTTTCACAGCGGTGCTACTTGTTCATACACTACAGTCTGTTATGTTGCTATCATTGTGGATTACAAGTTATTATTATATACAATAAGTTTTATTCTTTAACAGTGTATGAGCAGCATGAGAGGAGGTACTTTAGGACAGACAGGTTGATGAACCCTTGGGAAATAAATGATGGAATTTTGTTGTTTGTTTTGAGTGTCGATGTATGTTTCTAGTAATAAGCTGCTGGAGGATTTGTATTCTTCCACAACAATAATTCCTCTTAAAAACTGTCAGTGGTTAGCATTTCAAATTAAAACTAGATTATGCTTGATGTTTTCTTTACTTCCTGTCACAGAAGGATCCTTTTGGAAGAGAGAGAGAAATTGTTACATAGGTCCATTTGTAAGTGAATTAAAGATAAGGATATAATTTAATGTAATTCAAATATTTAAGTCAGCTGTGCCTTTGAACTATTTGGCAATTTTTTTTTTGCATGGCATTTTGCTGATTAGTAGAAAAGTTTTTTGCTTATGCAATATTATGCTGCCCAGCTAACTATTTGGTGGGTAGTATATATTTCTTCATGATGAGAGAACATGAATTTTTTTATTACTTCCTATTTCTAGAATTCTGCAGAAGAAAAATCATCTTACTTTCACTCCTCTGGAGCTAGAACATGGACATGCTTGGGGCTTTTTTAAACTTCTTGTTGTTAACAAAGCAGTGGTTGAGGTTCTCAGGAAGACACATTTGATCCGAAACTGCCTCTGCTGAGTTCTTATGTTCTTTCAAACTCACAGATCTGTCATAATTCGGGAGGCAAGATGTTTTGTTCTTTTGTTTGTCTGGGACCTTAATTCTTGCTCCAGAAATGTCTCATTCTCCTTCAGACTAAATACTTCCCTGGTCTAAAACTTACATAAGGTTTACTTGAATGCCAAATAAGAGTGATAAATTTAATACTTGAAAAACTTTTTTAATTTTTGGTTTGGCTTTTTGGAACAAACAAAATCAATTTCATCTAGTGTTACTTAGGTGATTTTTACACTAAGATTAACAGTATATAACTTATGATTGACTAAAGTGGGCTTTCAAAGAGGAAGCCAGTTCCTGACACTACAAAAAACATATCCATGACTTGCCTCCCCACCTCTCTTGGCATGGTGTTTCAGTGCTTAATCACTTCTGCTGTTGTTTGAACTATTTTTAAATTAAATTTATCTAGCTTCAGCTTTCAGTATTCAGATCTTGTTATATATTCTGCTGTTATGGTAAAATTCTTAGAGATGCGGCTGATTTGTTCTTGGGTTCAGACAAAGGTAAGAACAGTATTTTGATTTCTCCTTGAGGGAATCAACTGCTTCATTTATTTAGTCCAAGATAGAGTGGTGATGTAGAACAGTTCCCCAGGAATGACTGGCAAATGTAAAAGTATTTGCCTCCCTCTCAGATAAATTTCCTTCAGTCCACACACCCCTCCCACCATGTTTCAGTATAGCACAACAGATACTGATTCCACATGCGGAGAACCCCGTGAGTAGAGAGTGTGGCTGGATTATCATACAGTAAGCCTGAACCATATCTTTCAATGCCTCTATACCTTTCTTCTGCAGTCAGGAAAATTCAAGCCTATTAAGAGAAACAATTGGGGTTTTTTGCATATAGCAGTGCTCTAAGACTAAGCAGTGCCTCTTTCTACCAAATATTGGATTCTGGTCACTTACCCCATTGATTCCTGTGTGCCAAGGAGCAGTTCTTAAAATTAAGCTTAAACTCTGTTTAATCTGGCCAGCTAGTAGCTGAGATGATGGAGTATTTCTTCTAGTCAGCTGAGTAATCCGCCCCACCAGCACACCTTTAACAGTGTGTGTGGTCCCCTCATCTCAGAAAAAGTATGCAAAACTTTCCATGAGAGTACTGATGGAGTCAGCAAGGACTCCAAGCTGATAAAGCAACACCTTCAGTTGAGAGTTATGGTACAGCAATATGGAGAACCTGTCTAAGTCAGTTATTGACTGCGTCTCTTGGTGTAACAATAAGGGACCGCAAAGCTTTTAGGGCCTGGTTTTGGAACAAATGAAAAGAAGTATTCTCTGTCCATCAGGTAGCAGACTTGTGCAACTGTTGGTCAAAGGACCCTGTGGATGCAGAAAGGTTGTCTGGATTCAAGGAGAGACTGGGCAAGTAGACTAGACAAAGCACAACAGATTCAGGGTATATCATGAATTGAAATGCTTGTGTGCTTTGAGGACGTAGGGTGAGAAGTAGCTGCTGTTGGTGACAGGATGCTGATCAACCTTTGATTTGATTCACTTCAGTCTTTTTCATGCTTTTCTCAGTGTTTTTAAAAAAAAATGTTTGTGTCTTACTCTTTCCAAAAATGTATTGACTGACATGGCCTTTCCAACAGAGGACTTGACTTTTGTGGCACAAATCCCACACCTAGGCCATCACTTAGTTACTGTGAGAATGTCCCCAAACATGAGATGGGATTTCCAAGCCACCTAGTATGAGCTGTAAATGAATTCTTGGTAGGTAGTTATCAATGCAATTTGATATTTCATGCCCAGTAGCTAAATGGAGTTGTTTAATTTGGTTTTGGATGATTTTGATCCTTAAGATTTTACTGAAGACTATATTATGTTGAATAGTCTTACTATTTTCTTACTCATAAAATTTGTAAGATGAATCCAAAATCTACAAACTTTTTTCTTAAAGAATTTCCCTGCTGTTCTTCTCAGAAGCATGTCTTTTATATCTTTTATATTTGCACCAGAGTTTTAAACCGCATTACATCTAAATGAAAAGGTTGTTCATTCTTATTTCACCTCTTTTGAAAGAAGAGTCAGAGCTCTGAGATCCTTCTTTATTAAAAAAGGGTTTATAAAGCCTTGTTCAAGGCCAAGGAAGTAATGCTGAAGAGGGATGAATTTAAAGCTAGAAATGACCAAAACAGTGATAGTTGTTATACTTTATGTAACCCACTCTTATATTTTAAAACTCTTTTTTTTCTTCCTTTATTTGATATATTTCTAGGCCAGAAAAGTTTGGGTGACTTTATTCACACACTAATAGTTGACAACTAGTGAAATAACCTCTTTGTTGAAGTTTTGTTGCAGTTTAATTTTGGCTAATTTTTTGATCCTTCCAATTAAAAAACAAAACAACAAAAAAAACCCCACAAAACCCAAACAAACAAAACACCACAAAAAAACCACCCCAAAACCTTAAAATATTGGCAGCTAAATGGTTATTAGTATTTTTTTTCCTTTATCTTCCTTTTCTGGCTATATTCATCAGTAATCATTCTCAAAATTAATGGAAAAGGAGAGGAATTGCATTAGGAAAGACATTTTTGATAATTTTTCTTAGTAGTGAGGTAGCCTTCTGTCACTGTGGAAAAATCTTTCTTTTCTTGTTTTTGGAGATTCCACTGTCTGTCAACTCTTTTAACACTGAAGGTGATTTCTGGAAAATTATAAGGAATTCTAAAATGATGACACCTTGGTGCCAGGAAAACTATCTCTCTATTTTCCTGGCTCTATGAGCAAATTGGTAGATGGTCTAGATGGGTAACCTCCAATTTTTTGAAGACTTATTTAGACACCATCAGTCAACAGTCAGTTAATGTGATGGGTATTTTCTTGCACATTGTTTTTTATATACAGAAGAATAAGAGAATGTTTTACTGCACTGTGACTTGAAAACTTCCTAAACTATCTAATATCACTCAATATATGTGTGAACAAAAACCCCTTTGTGTAATTTTTGCTTTTTAATGGTCATTGTTTTGTATTACTAGGAACTGGACAGTCCCTTTAGGTTATATGGGCTTACAATGAATCCACTGCTTTATAATATCACCCAAGTTGTCATCCTGTCAGCTGTTTCTGGTGTCATCAGTGACTTGCTTGGATTTAATCTAAAGGTAACTAGTTCATAAGCATCCTTTTTTTTCCACCATGGCGTTCAGAATGTTATGATAGATGGATCATACATTGTAGCCTAATGAATTCTTAACCTGTAGTAACTAGAAGATTTGTTGTTCGGTTATTAAACTATATCAGAAGAATAGTGATGTATTTGTCAAAGCAGCCCTTTTAACTTTTTTTTTTTCATTTTTGTGGCTTTCTAACTTCATTTAGGACACATAATTCCCAAGAATTCTTAGCCATAAATATGAAGACATTTGTACACATAAGTACAAGATGTTATTTGACTTTTCTTTGTATCGTGGATCTGATTTCTCTCTTGAATTCCAGACTGTTGACTTTGTAACTCTTTAAAGGATGCAGAAAGATGCAAGCTATCCTTGTCTTGCACTGCAGTAAAGTATTACAGTAGATACAGTATTATCGTGACCAATCTTACACAGTGTCATTTCATCATGGCTGAAGAACTATCCTGTTAGATCCTATTCTTTGGCCCCCTCTGAACTACAAACTCTGGAAACTATTTCAGAATTTGGGTTATGAGGCATGTTAGTTTTCACAAGCTTGTAGCATAAAGTCCTTAATTGACCGTTGAGTTTGCTTACATCTACCTATTTTTTTCCTATTAGAAGTAAACGAATGTAAAATTTATTCTGTGCATCATAGAATATGCAGCAAATGCAATAAGAAAAAAAAAAAGTGATGGTATTATAGTTCTGGTAAACAGAAAACTGAGATGACAAATAATATTGATTTACTGCTCTAACTTTTCCAGCTCTGGAAGATCAAATCTTGACAATATATAAAGAAGAGATAACACAGTGTTACAGAAAAGCTCATTGATTGACAAAACTGCCTCAAAGCAGCCACTGAATCTGTATTTCAGATGCTACAACCTCTTCAAGGATGTCATTTGGAAAATTGAAGTGTTTACATCTGACTGTCTTGTGCAATCTTTGTATTTATTTCATCTTCTCACTGTTTTATGTTCATTTCAGTTGACATTTATATTTTATTTTCAAACTTATTTGTTTAGTTTTGGAAAGGATCAGATTTGAAAGGGTCAAAAACTGTGCGTCTGAGAACTTGAAGTCCTGGAAACCGATTACAGTAAATTACTGTATCTGTTGTTAAAGCTGAAGCCAATGCTGAAGACTTTTAGTTACAGTAAGGCCATATGGAAGTAATTTGATTTTTGACAGTGCAGTAAAGTTGCTTAGAATATTTCATTTGCAGCAATCATTTATGAGGACAACATAACATCAATAGATGTTTGGTTGCAACAGAAAAGTGAGACATATACAAAGAATAAAGTACTGACAATACAGTATGACAGGTAGCAGAAATATTTTATATTACTATTAGAAGCAAGTGGGAATTTTGGATATTTTGAGTAATTCCAGGATCTAAACTCATATAGGCTGCAGTTTAAATATCCTGGAATATTAATAAGGTATTATATAACAAGTCAACAAGTGCTCTTTGATAACACTTTTATTAGAGCAATAATTGTAAATGGTTACCATGCTGTATGATATTTTGATAGATTTAAATATTGTATTTATTTGAAATACTGGGCTGTTCTGCGCAGCTCTGACTGTGCATGCTCAATATGTGCACTTTTTATTGTTACTTTTAATGAGAAACTTTATACATATAAATGTATATTAATTGGAATATATTATGGTGAACTATGGAGCAGGATATATTATATGTTGAAGTTCAATATTTAAACAAGCGAAAGATTTACTGGTGAAAGGAATGCTATGAATGACTGAGCATTAGATAGATAGATGCTCTCCTCTTGTACACTATAGTATATGCCATTCATACCACACTGAAGTTTAAGAACAGTTAAACACAGAAAGTAAGTTCCTCTGGTGAGCAGCAGAGCTCTGAAGCCTGGTATTCAGCAGATTTGTGTCTTCAAATAGCTTCCTTTCCTCCCATTCCTTCCCAGCAGGTCTCATTCCACTGCGCTTTCCCAGCTGGGGTTTGCCAGCCTTGGGTTTCCCACCTCTCCCTCTGCCTCCTACCCGGACCAGTCATACTGACTCGTGGTTCTTCAGTGTGACAAAAATAGATGTTCGCCCATGTAGAATTAAGTCACTTGGAACAAACTTTCCACCTACAAATTATTTTGGGAGAATTAATATCACCAGGCGCAAGTATTCTTACATTTTATGTTTCTAAAATAGTGGCTTCGTACAGAAAAACAACAAGTAATTAGGTGACAAGAGTCTGGACATTGCACTATGTTCGCTAATCTTCAGAATCTTGAAAGATTTGAAGTAATGTATCTTAAACTTATGTGGTATAAAAATATTTTTATATATAAAGCAACACAAACAAGCATTTTGTATTTTATTTGCCTCTATACTAATGTTTAATAATAACCAAAGTGCATTCTGGTTTTTGAAAGAATGTGTTACTGGAGCTTTAAGAACAGACTATATTTAGTTTCTCATGTCAAAACTTCAGCTGCATCTGATCTGTTTCTCCTTTCTCTGTTGTTTGATGTTAGGATTGTTTTTAAAAATTAAGTACATTTTATACACAATTTTTTCCAAATTATGGTACAGACCTACACAGAACTTAATTTTGCAAAAAATATATTTAAAAAAAAAGTACAGCAGGAGTTTATGGGTGATAAAAGGTAAGGCTATTGCTTTTTACAGCCTGTCACTATTACAAAACCGTTCTTTACTCTAGAATGGAATTATTTTTAGAAATGTAAAATGCTGAATATACCGCTTTCTCTACCTTTAAAAAAAAAAAGGGATGGAGGGAAAACATTGCGGTTTCGGTTGAAGGTGAAATTAGTTTAACCATGTATACCTCAGCAACTAGCACTGTGCTGGATTGTTGCACTAACGAATGGCGGCTTGGGGAGAATAAAAGATTTGTGAAATAAAATTAAAAATAATAAAAACCTTTATTTGCTACCATTAGATATACTTATTATGTTAAAAATGGGAGAGGTTTATTCTTCGTCCCTCAATATGGAAAATCCAGAATGAGAATTGAGGCAAGTAGAAATATGGCAGATCTTGAGTGTGAACTGTTATTTTTTGCCACATGTTTTGTAAACGAAAGTGTGATCAGGCTTGGAATAAAGCTTTCTATGGTTGATGGTAAGAAGAAAAAAAACAGTGCTGTGAGCTATACCTTTTAGTAATATCCAGCATATCTGCCTGGTTTTGATATAAATCCATATATTCTATTTAAATTAAAGCATATTTGGCAGAGAAATCTTTCATGTGGAACGCAAATGATGGTTGTCAAAATTGCACTTTATTGCAAGAACACAAGCTTTCAGACACCTTTACTTATGCAAAGTAGTTTAATTTTATTAAGACTACTGGACATGCAGCTTCCGAATCACTCTTTTTATTTGAAAAATATTGAAACAGTATTCAGTCCTATTTCACCAGGATTTAAGGGACTGATTTCGGTCAGTAGTTTGACTGTTTCGTTATGTCATAAGATATACTTCCATATAAAAATCAAAATACAAACAAACTGAAGTACTTACTGAAGTCAAAGTGAAATGTTTCATGGAATATTTGGGCAGAATTAATGTGTGATAACTTATGTATTATTTATTTGTTTACTGGTCATTGAAAGATTTTTCTAACAGAAAACTCTTCTATTAACAGCTCTCAAACACTGATTTTTATTAGCTTAATTTTGGCTTTTCTAAACCTTAGTCTTTGGACTTTAAACATGTTCTGCTAGCGGTATCCCTGTGACCACTGATTACCAGGCAGTAGGTTACACTCCATGCTTGTGTTCATTTGCTCACTTTCTAAACTTATTCCAAATGCAGGCTATTAGCAATTTAAAATTTCTTTTGATAGTCATGAAAGACAGTACATACGTTAAGATATTAACATCTTCTGAGAGCCATTCTTTTTTCATGTCCACCTCTAGGTGAGACCTTAGTGTGCCAGAATTCTCAGATATTGCCAGAAAATGTTATGCATAGTGCAAGTTTCCTTAGTCCAGACCTCATCTATGTCTGATTATCTTCCAAAATAGTTATGGAGCTGAAGGTGATAAGATCTGACCGATGCATTGTTGCTTACTGGCTTGCTTCGGAGCATGTCCTATTTTCGTCATTCCTGATCTTCTTAAAACTGACCCATCCAACAGAAAATCCTACATGTAATCTAAGCAGCTGTTAGTGTTCAGGCACAAATTCAGCATATGCTGAATACGTCCTCTGTCTTACACTGGTTGTTATGATTGGGAAACCCTGGTACCTCCGAAAGAGAGAGTTGTATTTCTGCAGCTCATAACATGGAGCTAAATTTACATGTATCCTCCCAAGTGCCACATTTGGAATCTGAAGGGATGCAAGACCTTTCAGGAAACCACAGAACTGAGTTTTAAGAGGTTTCATCTGTGTGCTGCTTTCTTAATATGTGATTGCAAACCTATTTGTAAATCCTACAGTCTTTGGCTCCAGTGAGCCATCCAGTGTGTAGATTACATGTATTGCAAAAAGAAAAAAATAGTTTTACAATCCTTTTCTTAGTTACAGTGTTACTTCAGCCTGGTATATACCAGAATAGAACAGCATAAGTTAAATCAAAGTACAGAAAGATACTTTAATAGTTTAATTACTCCTTCATGTTGTCTTCTGTGGATGGGACCTTTAAAACCCTTTGGTAGATATCAAATGTAGTAACTTCCAAAAGCTGCTCTGGATTGCGAGCACGTTTCATTCCAGGTAATGCTTAAGAATATTACTGGTTCAAATTTCGAAGATCCATCTTTGGCATCCAGCAGTATACAGTAGAGAAACTTATTTCTGTGTTTTCTACAGATGGTGATAGTGGGCTGCTGCTGGTGCTGTCTTTACTGGATACATCAAACCCAAAGGCATCCAACTGGTCTGTTGGAGGGAAAAGGAGGAAAACGGCTGTTGGCACTGCTGGTGTACCCACTGCTGCCTCCTTAGGTAGTAGCCTTTTGTTACCGATTTCTCAGTAGTGAATTTGCTGCAACATAAGAGAGAACTTTGGAGGAGAAGGAATGCATGATTCTTTTTTCTTAGTCCATAGAGCAATCTTGTTTTTATTGCATGGCTGCACAAAATATATCTCTGTTGGTACAGGAGATGGGGAAGCAAATCTTTTAGTCATAAATAGCAACTGACAAACTGTATAGAGAAAGCAGTCTTCTTTTATTCCAATGTCATTGCTTGCAAGATAGCAGAGGAAATCATCTTGAAAAGGTGCCCATGTTTGTTCTGTTTAAAAAAAAAACCAAAACCCAAACCCACAAACCCAAACCATAAGAGTCTTCACTTGTACTGTGTATTTCCTCTCAAATGCTTCCTTCTTACCTTGTCAGTCTTAGGAAAACTAGTCAGTCCTTGCTGGGCTGTTGGGATCCTGCTTTGCTGACACTTTCTTTTCCTGAAAGTCACCATCATCATGCCATCTGTGATGGATGGAGCCTGGAGAAGTCCTTTGAAGTTCCTGTATGAGGTGTGTTCAGCCAGGGAGTGATTTTGGCAATTCTACTGGGCCTCGGGGAGTGTCTGGCCTGGGACTCAAAAAGTGCTGCAAAATGTCTGGAAGATCCCTGTGCTGCCAGTATTTGTGACTTGACTGACAGAGGTGTTTGCGGTAACACCTGTCAGCTCTGCTCATTTTATTTGCTCTTTTTGCCTATTGCCTTGCTAATTGAGTAGATAAACCCCACTGGTGAGAGCATCCAAACAGTTCTCCTGGGCAGAGGGACATGTCCAAGGCTGCCATGGGCAGTTTGTGATAAGGATAACCTCAGGAAAGGAAGGGAGTGTGATGGCTCTGATATCTGGACCTCCTGCACCCTGATCCACTTCTGGTGACAATTCTACTGTCAGAGTGGAGTATCTGCATTACTAAACGTAAACCGCGAGCCCAGCATTGCCTGGGGCTTGGCAGAGAGAGATTTCCTCATTACCTCAGGCAGTCAGTCACTGCTAACCTTTTATCTGGCACATGGTGCATGTTCTCTAGACATACAGTCAGCCTTGAGAAGGGCCTTCATGTGAAGCCTTCTCTATTAGGGAGTCGAAGATCTTCCCCGTAGTGTGCTTTTCTAGTTCCCTTGGTTAGGATTGAGACAGAACTTGCAGTGGATGGCAATGGACAGTTCAGTGAGAGTTACAGAAATCACCAAGGAGGCTGCAGCTATGTGATCCCTTGTCACTTGGTCTTGCTGTGGATGCAAGATGACTGAAGATTGTGGTCGACTTATGGCTGTAGGTGTTGTGGCTTACTCAAGCCATCTTGGGGAGACTAAATCATGTGGAGAGATAAGTTCTAAATGTAGAAGATCCTCGTGTCCTGCAACCAGTCTTGAAGCTGATCAGCTACTGCCACCAAGTGTTTGCCCTCTTTGATCGTTTTGATCCTCACGAATACTGTACCCTGTGGACTTTAATAGGTATGGGCAACTACAGTAGTCTTGAGGATGCTGCAGACTGTTGCTTAATATTGGGTGTTTGGTATAGGGGAGGTTCCATGCGAAGGAAAATTTGTCAACCATCTCCTGGCCATATCAGTAGTTGGATCTGCATCTCCAGCCTGAGGCCAGCCCCTTGCCGAGAGCTCTGCTTGGGGCCGGTGGTGCAGCACCCTGCTACCACCGCAGTGGACTGGACACTTTGCCAGCTGTTCTGCACTTAAGCTGATGTTATATCAGGTTTAAGGCAGATAGGGCTTGCTGGCAACAAGGTCTCAGAAGGTCTTGCTTTAGTGCTGTCATACCAAAGACGTAACGGAACTTTATCTAAGCAAGTACACAAGACCATGGATTTTAATTGTTGTATATTAATGTAAAAACTCAGGCCAGAATCCAAGTCCCATCTTGGTTTCACTAGGGAAAGTTTGCAGTGTGGCAATAGAAATAAATGGGAAAGGGCAAAGAAAACCATTTGGTTGATGCTGGCTGCAGTAACCATCAGGTTGCCTGTATGAGCTTGTCATTTGAGAACTTCCCACTATTGCCTTTGGTACATGTCCCTATGGAATGTCTTAATTATGCAAGTGTAAAGTATCCACACAGGGTTAGTTTAGATTAAATGTTGGAGAGTCAATACGTAACCTCAGCATGTTAAACATAACTCTCCCAAAGTGTTATTGTGAAATAATATAAATTAATTTAAAAAATTTATGTTTTTACCTTTTCCTTCCCTATTCTTTTCCACTCTTTAATCATTTTATACTTGAGCTGACACTTGCCATCTTTAAACAAACTTTCTGAAATCTGAAATTGCTGCAGATTGCTTATCATGGTAAAAAGCCAGTTGTCAGGGCTTAAGCAATGCCATATCTCCTGTTGTCAGTAATGGGATTCTCTGGAGAGGGAAATCAAGAGAGATTTTCTTTTCCTTTCTAGCTCTTGAGGGATGGAGCTACAACCTTCAGTATGGACATGAGCACCTGTGATAAAATAAACGGCACCGATTGCTGGTCAGATTCAATTTTTCCAGTACAAGTTTGTGTAAGTTTATTATCTGGAGTAAGAAATAAGGTCATGCCACAGAAAGATTTGTCCTTTTTACTTTTTTTCCTATGTTTGATCAATAATTTCAAGCAAAAGAAAGCACGTGCAGTTTAAGGACAAACTTCAAAAATCATTTTATTTGTTACTCATTTAATTTCATTCATTACTTCGGTCTTTATGTTTAAAAATGACAGTACTTTATGTTTAGGCACGCTTGCATTCTTAAACGCCCAGTCACCTGACTTTTCACTTCTAACCCTTACTTACAAACAGCTCCTGCCCCTTGAGCATGGTCTTATTGGTAATTAAATTTATCAGGGATTAGGTGGCTGCCTCCTGACCATATCGCGAACCAAGCCTGAGTTTCTAGACACATGGTTGTAAATGAAATGAAATCCTTTACTTTTGCGCTCTCTCAAGCATGTGAATGGATGGGAAGTGAATTACTTGGCTGCTTGAAAAATGCAGTTAAACAAACAAAACCTAAATGGTAGATCGCACTAAACCAGTGAGTTTTGGTGAAATGTATCAAGGAGTGCTCTAATATTTCATTAAACCACCTCTACAACAGTGCCGATTGGGATCAAAGATATCTACACCAGCCTAGGGGTAAGGGTTTGAGCCTGATGAAAGGCCACTCTCCAACAGCTCTGCAGACCCCGCTCACCATGCCTGTGGCCGTGGTCATGCGCGTTGTGTAGGGTTCATTGACCTGAGCTTCAGATGTCTAAAAGTTAGACGCTGAATTGACCCAAGGTTTCCTTTGCACTCACTGGAAACACACATTTACCCTCAGAGGGGGATTCATTCAGCTGATCTTTGACACTAATTTTAGTGATCCTCTGGGGTATTTCTCTCTTGACTGTAAAAGGAAAATAGCATGGATAATTTAGAATCAGATGTGAAACTTTTAGCCACTTAAATTAGAGCAGATTAATCCTACTTTACAGTTTTGTTCTGCAGTGAAGCCTTCAATGTTTGCAGCTGTGTAATTAGTTCAGCTGCCACTGGAAATGAAGGCTTTTTTTCCTGTTCTTTTTTTATTTTATTGGTTTGCTCTTAAAAAAAAAAAAGATTTCCAAATGCAAATTCCATAATCCTGCGCCAGCGCTCAGAAAGTCTCCCCGTGAGCTGCGGTAGTGCAGCTGGTGAACTGCCCTTCTCTGTACAGCTCACTGCTCCGCAGCCTGGAGACAGCACAGTGCAGGCATGGCAACAGCACCGAAAATAGTCACAGCCAGCATCAGAATAACACGCAGGTGTACCTGAAGAGGTTTGTTTCTTTATTACTAAAATGAGTGACTTGAAGGCGGGATAAGATCAGCTCTAAACTTGACCTGCTCATGGGAAAACAGGGAGAGGCTGAGAGAGCTGGGATTGCTCAGGCTGGAGAAGAGAAGGCTCCAGGAAGACCTTAGAGCAGCCTTCCAGTACCTGAAGGGGCCTACAAGAAAGCTGGGGAGGGACTTTTTACAAGGGCATGGAGTGACAGGACAAGGGGCAATGGCTTTGAACTGGAAGAGGGAAGATTTAGATCAGATAGAATGAAGAAATTCTTCACTGTGAGGGTGGTGAGGCACTGGCACAGGTTGCCCAGAGAAGCTGTGGATGCCCCATCCCTGACAGTGTTCAAGGCCAGGCTGGATGGGGCTTTTAGCAGCCTGGTCTAGTGGAAGGTGTCCCTGCCCATGGCAGGGGGGTTGGAACTAGATGGTCTTTAAGGTTCCTTCCAACCCAAACTGTTCTATGATTCTATGAAGCACTGCTCCTGTTGTTTGCAGGGAGTTGTATGGGTAACCTGCTTTCATTCTTCACCTGTTACACTGAAAATCCCTTGTGGCAACACTGCTGCCAAGTGTAAGGATGTGATGCCATTGAGCTCTAAAACCCATTCAGAAACACAGAGTCCTCCCTGGTTGGCAAAGATCCTCTGTGCAGAGCAGACATTGTGATGTGTGTCCTCCTGGCAGCTGGAACCAAGAGTACCCTGTGTGCAAAAGGAGTAGAGCTGACAGAGACAAGGCTTTCCATATGTCTCCTACATTATTTTTGGGCTGTAGTTTTGCAGATGAGTCAAAGGTACTCCTAGCCAGACCTTCACTGGCTTGCCAAACCATGTTTGCAGGGCAGATAAAAATAGTACAAAAAAAATCTCTAGCTTGCAGAGGGGGAACCACTGACTTTTTACCCCTGTACTCCAGCAAAGCATCCTGGTTCCAGTCTTTTGTAAACCCATGCTATGAAGTTAGACTGCTTGTAAGTGTATTTGGTAAGTTATTCATCTGGCCTATGTGGATGGCAGAAATGACTCTAGGATGGCCACCGGAGGCTGGCACCGGAGCCCTGTTGCCGTAGCAGGCTGTGGCCCCCGACACTTGTGCTGTTGCTGTGCAGGCAAAGGCAGCAAGAAGAGCCAAGTACAACATTTAACCTGCATTTCTCACCTCTACTTTGTTCATCACCTTTTAAAGTAGTAGCTCTTGATACCAGATAACCAGCACTGAATATAATGAGGCAAACCTATCTCTAGTCTTATGAATGTGAACGTTACCATGGGATAAGGTCTCTGGTCGGTCTTTTGACTTCTGTGCTGTCGAGGAGTCTGACTGTTCACAGCTCTTGCTAGTTGGTACTATGACTGATTTCCACCACTCGTGAAGCTGACTGAAGTAATGCCTTCCTCTCCTGACTGCAGCTGCACGTTTTTGCTGCCATGCTGTTTGCTACTCCAACCTGGTTGCGGTTTCCTTTTAGCACAGTTTATTTCAGTGGCGTTTATACCATGAGTATTGGTAGTGATACAGCTGCACAAGCAATGTGCTGCGGTAAAGTGGTAGAAACTTGAAGCTGGCTTTTTGGCTGCAGAAAGCGTATTTTGTAACTGCGCACAATAGTGATCACTGGCATCAACCTTGGAATGAATAGGAGCCATTGAAGCTATTGAAATGGGATTAATTCCCATTGTGTATAGAGTGGAATTAATACAGTGAATGCAAATAATGTAGACAGCCAACAATTTTGGCCTTGAGGTGACATAACGCCGCAGTTAGAGACCACTGTTATTTCCTATTCTTCTGTCCCACGCACATGGGAACATTGTGTGTTTCAATTGCACCACAAATCCTGGCTTTCTAGATAAAAACAAAAAATTAGAAATTCAAAGTATGCAAAAGAATAATTGTGAAATTATTGTTATAACTTGGAGGAAGCAACAGATGTTTCACTTGTTGCTGGAACTCTCTGAAGGAGAACTAATTTTCCAAGCATATCAAGTACATGCTAATCAGAAACATTTTTCTCTATGCAGCAGCTTAATGGTATTCCTCAAAATGTTCTTTGTGTTAGCTTAATAATGCACAACCAAAGGATGCACTGCTGGGACTAGCATAGCAGATTTTGCCACTACATGTATATTTTGTTTCTTTCAAATTCTCTTAACTGGTCCAGTAACCTGTCTTGAAATAAAAGGCAAGATAGATTATTAATGCTTGAAAATAACATTAATAACCCCCCGAGACCTGTTTGTAAAAAGCCAAACCAACCAACCAAAACCACCCCCTCCCACCCCCCCAAAAAAAACCCAACCTGAAGATAAGGTTGATGCCTTGTTGAAGTTACTACTGATAATGCAGATTTAACACCCGGAGCTCACAGATGGGGAATATACTGAGAACCACAATGCTCTTTTCCCTAGATCTGATACTTTGAACCAAACCTTTCTAACAACAGCTGTGACTTCTACTCATCAAGATACCAGCCTGGCTCTACGAGACTAATAGCTGTCATTGCAGTACAGGAAAATGATGTGGATTAGATAGCTTGGATAGTGCTTGTGGTATCAAGCATTAAACAAATTCTACTGACCTTAGAGGCTGACAGACCGGAGAGGATCCAAAGGAGGGCCACGAAGATGATCAAACCACTACCTGAGCCTGCCCTACGAGGAAAGACTGGAGTTAGGTGTCTTCTTGCTGGAGAAGAGAAGGCTCAGGAGGACCTCATCACAGTATTCCAGTACTTAAAGTGCAGCTACAAAGAGGGTGGAAGCTCTCTCTTCACAAGGACCCACATGGAAAAGACAAGGGGCAATGGGTACAAAATGCTTATTTCGGCCACAGAAGATTTCCTTGCATACACAGATCTGTGTTCTAAAATTGCAAAGGTTTTCATTGTGTCAGAATACAAAGTAAACCAAGAGATAAAAACAAACAAAGACCAACAGGTAAGACCACAGGACTGTTAATTCCCCGTGATGCTCTTGTAAAATGCAATTATAATTTGAGAAAACATTTCCAGAGCCTTTGGGCACAAAGTAAACCAAGAGATAAAAAACAACAAAGATCAACAGGTAAGACCGCAGCACTGTTAATTCCCTGTGATGCTCCTTGTAAAATGCAATTATTATTTGAGAAAACATTTCCAGAGCCTTTGGGGTATAGTGAGTGTAAGCCCGGACAGCATGCTCCTCTGACGGGGGCTGCCCCTGACTGCGCGCGGGGTGTCCTGATGTTGTGCAAGCTCTGCAGAATTATCACCTGGGAGCACCATTTCCTTTTGTTCTTTAGGTTTGTCCTATGCTGTACTAATGCACTTTGTTTAGTATCAGCAGCAGGATTATCTGGCCTGCGATACTACTATTTTCTGTTGACGCGGCAGAGGGAAAAATCTTAATGTTACAGTCAGGTTGGAGTGTTTGTAGAAAACTTTTGCTTGAATGTGTGTTGAAGTCCTGCCTTTTTGGCTTAAGATGTCAGTTAGATTTAAGCAGCAGTAAATTACTGAATGTTTTACTATAGGCAAACACTGTTAGTGTCCCAAAACTTTAGTGGCTATGATTTTGCAAATAGTTTAACCAGCATCAATATAATCAAACTCAAAAGACCAGAGATACTCTATGTGCGAGTGCCCGCAACCCAATTTAAACCAGGATGTCCTGAGGTTTGAGAACCATTCAGGTGAGTTGTCTATCAAACAAACGTAACAGTGGTGAGTACACAAGGTTGTACAGACTATTTAGATGCTCCACTCAACATTGTGAGGATTTTTTCAATATATTTAGAAATTTTGAGATTCCATACCCTGCTCTGAATTAGCCATCATCAACTGACATTTTGTTTTAAGATTTGCAGGATATATTGGTTTTATGAAGGAGTGATATCTTGTTCATTTGTGAATAAACTTGGGAGAAAAGAGAAAGGAATTGTGGTGTGGTTGGGAGGAGCAGACAAATGGGTCGTTGGGACATGGGGAAACACAGCAGCATGTGCTGGGTGTGTGTGGGGAGACGAAAGACTTAGGACAAGACCAAGAATTACCAGCTAGCA